>NC_060212.1:125750000-125892500 GCF_021130785.1 Homalodisca vitripennis | reverse complement strand
TAAAACTAAGTAAGACGATCCACAATAAACTTGCCAGGTTAAGTTTGTTGTTAGGGCAAATCGGACCGAAGGAGATGGAGGAGTTACAGGATCAAACACATTACCTAATAATTTTATTTTACACGTTTTGTAATCGGATCCGATAGATTTTAACCACAATTGTTATGAACCTAATATAGCATAATTGACAAAAAGAAATTGTTATTTTATGAAAGAAAGCTGGATCAGGACCTGCCAGAGGTTTGGACCTGACAAAGGCTCAAACTTGGTTGATGGCCGGATGCTACAGAGATCTGGACATGCTAAGATCCGAGACCTACCAGAAGACGGGAGCTGCCAGGTGCCGAAAGCTGCCAAAAATCACCTGTCAGAGGGTGGTTGTTCAGAAGGCTGAAGTCTGCAAAAGACCTGAAGATCCTAGAGGGCGAAAACTTGGGTTGGGGCTAGTGAATGCCGGATCCTGCCGGAAGCCGACAGCTTCAGAAGGCCAAGAACTGCCAAAGGTCGGGACTACTAAGGGCCGGAACTCCCTACGGATGTCCTAGAAGCTGACAGTTGTCAGAGGTCAGGAGCTCCTAGAAGATGAGGGCTCACGGATTCGAGAGCTCCATGAAACAACGCGGTGACAAAGGACATAAATATAAGGCCTTATACCGTCATTTAAATGTACATCCTTGTGGATATCGAGAACTCTTAAAGTGATCTCATTCGAGTTTTGAGCAGCATAGGAATCAAGTTCTCAAAGTGACTGAGTGTGACCAGTGCATCAAGCGTTCAGTAGCAAAGAACGTTAAGTGTTTGTAAAGAGCTATTCTAGTAGTAACTGTGCAATATAATACAGAAGTTAATTTTACGTTGAACTATTCTCAGGTTCTTCGAAGCAAAAGACGTCTAATGGATATCCATCGTCGTGGGACCGTGAAGTGGGGTACAATTTACACAGAACGACCCTATTCATAAATAGCAGGCACAGGTTCTTTCCTAGGTGACCAATACGTTCCCCGAATAAATCAACCAAAACAATAGAACAAAAGAATTCAATTACGTTGTCTGATAAATCTCCTGTTGTTGAGAGTAGTATACTCTGTTGATGAGGTTTGGATGTTTCGTTGGAATGAAAATCATTTCTAAAACTTACATTTCAAAATGTACATGATTTTACTAATACACAACGGACGTCCTAAAAATATCCCAGTTATGCTACAATAACCTTTGTGAAGAAAAAGGTTTCGATGTAACTGATAAAACATGTTTCAACCAGTTAAAATAAAAATGTAATGATAGAAATGTGTTGATAGAGAAGTTATTTGTTAAAATTCTGCAGATGTATCATGCAACGAGTTTAAATGATTGATAAAATTACCTGCACTAGTAATTAACATCATGTAACATTTCTCCATATAATAGTGGAGGCTTTCGTTCAATAAACAATGCATAAATATTAACAGTTCTGTTTGTGGTACAAATTTCACCATTCGAATAAGTAGTGTATATTAATGCTGACACACATTTCGTGGACAGCTCGTCACACCACTTTACAATCCCAGTGCGAACTATTCTCTAAACAGGGATGTATTCTATTACATATTCCCATCGCCATTGCGTCCATTAAATTTTTTCGGGAAAAATGAGAGTGGTGATAATGTTCAGTATTTCCAAACACCCAGTTAATGTGAATTACCTCTCTCAAATACTAAGGTTTGACAACATCTTTACCTAAATTGTGTAGGCATGAACTCTGAAAATGTTAAGTTATCTCCATAAAAATGCCAAACTATACTAGTTCATCGCTCATAAATTTTTGAACAGAAAATGCAATATCCTGCAACATTTTTGTCAAAGACCTAATACCCACGCGTCAATGGGTTTAGCACATGCTTCCCTAGTAATGCTGATTTTAATGATCTGACTGGTTGTAAAATGATTTTTAAATTTTTGTCTATGATCAATAATCTTTGAAATGAAGGAAATAAGCTTTTTTAATGTGTTAGGAACAAATATTTGGAAGGAAAGAGTGAAAAAATGTATAATCATTTATGATTGATAGAAAAACATTGGTACTTACACCTTTACCTATCACAAACCTATACTAGATGTGGATGGATGGACTACTGGATTCAAACAAATCCCCTGCAACAGTACCATTGGTCAAAGGTATTTATTATTAAGACATAAAGTTGTAAACCACACTTTAAAGCTTGATTTATTATAAAAGGGTGGGTGTTGAAATGTGATCAACATTTTACCTGTTACGGCCGCCATTTTATATAAGATAAACGTTTTAAGAATCACTCTGTTGTACAATAATGTACATTTGGTAACTGAGGGTGTTCTTGGCTTATGAGTTGGTTGAGTATACATACATAATGTATAAATAGGTATAATTTCCACTTTCACTATGGACTCGAGGCTGTTTGTTTCTTGTTGATAACTTCTTCCATGTTGTGAAGTTAATATTTTTATCCTTTATCTCTGTATTACAGGTCTTACTCAGTTATTGTAACTACAATAATCTTAATTTATCAATCTGTATATTGTTAAGAAGTCACAGTATGTCAATATGAGTAATTGGGAGGGTTACAAATGTGTAATAAAAGTACTTGTAAATCATAGACTTCTTCGAACTTTAAAATAATACCAAATTAAAATTAACAATTAACCATAATTAAATATATACCTATAATCTAAATTTGGTAATAAATATGTCTTTTTCTTAAATAACATGTTACAGTACTTCTGAAATCAAGTAATTCACGCTATTGATTCCAATTAAATAGGGCGTACTAAGTGTAAGTATGTTGGAGTTATGTACGTGTAGATTCTACATGATAATGAATATGTGTGTGTGTGCGTGTTTGTATGATGGAACTTGGTATGTATGTATGTAAGAATAAGTGTGGTGTGTTATGGATGGCTGTATGCATAAAAATTAACGATTAACCATAATTAAATACATACCTATAATCTAAATTAGGTAATAAATATGTCCTTTTCTTAAATAACATGTTACACTAGTTATAAAATCAAGTATTTCACGCAATTTTGATTCCAATTAAATAGGGCGTACTAAGTATAAATATGTTGGAGTTATGTATGTGTATGGTTCTATATGGTAATGAATACGTTGTGTGTGTGTGTGCGTGTTTGTATGATGGGACTTGGTATGTATGTAAGACTGGGTGTGGTGTGTTGTGGATGGATGTATGCATACAATTCTTAAATGTATAATCATTAAGACTACTAATGTAGTCAGACATAGTTGAAAATAATTATTAAATATAGTGAGCGGGTAGTGCGGGTTTGGTGGTAGGAGTGTGCGGGATGAATGACTTTTTAAATAATGCGATTGATGATTTTAGAGTAGTAAGTCCAGTAGTGTATGAGGATATTGGGGATTTTACTTTTTGGGCGAGAGACGTTGATGGTTCAGACAGCTGTGGTATAACAATTTTACATGCAAATATTTGAAGTTATAACAGACACATAGACGAACTCTTAATAATTATCTTAAACAGTCTCGGTAATAAGTTTGATATTATTGTTTTAACAGAAACCTGGTTAGATGAAAGTTGTAGTATGGCTGGTTGTATGATGGGTATGATGTGATTATGAGCAAACGAAAGAGAAACCAGAATGATGGCGTAGTTGTGTGTGTCAATATATTATGTTTCCGAGTAGAGTATGAGGAAGTAAGTATGCATGGGGCCATAAGTATCAGAGTGGATATGGCGGTGAGCGGCTCGGTTTGCTCGCGTTGTATTGCAGCCCATCCTCAGATAATGATCTCGATTTATTCATTAATGATCTTTGATTTTATAGCAGCAGTAGACCCAGCGACCGAATACACTGGCTAATTGGTGACGTCAATTGCTGCATTTTGCAGGAAAATCAAAGTTTGTTATCTTGATATATTGTACGGCGACGGCTTTGTTAGCTGTATAAATATTCCAACTAGAGTTACGGCAAATTCATCTAGCTGCATCGACCACATTTTTGTTGATATAAAGAACACAGATCGCATTGAATCAGGTTTAATAAAATCAAATATGACAGATCATTGTCTAATCGTTACTAAACTTTGGACAGAAGTACCTATTGAAAATAATATAAATAACAACAATATTGACAAATTTGATAAAGATTTGGATAAAGAACTTGGTTACGGGTTTAGATGACGTAAATTCAAGTTGTAATGTTCTTGTTGAAATACTTCAGACCATAATAGAAAAATCAAAAAGTCTCAATTTTGTTCGGCTATGGAACGAAAAATTAAGCCTTGGATCACAAATAGTTTAATCAAATCGATTAGATTTAGAGATAAGTCAACGTTGCAAAAGGTGAAGCATTCAATACAGTGCTACTTAAAAACTTCAAAAACTATAGAATTATCTTAAATAAAACAATTAAAAATGCAAAGTGCCAATACTACAGGAGGAATATCTGTAAAGCGGGAAACAATAGCAAATTACTGTGGAAAATATTGGAGAAATTACAGGCACTGTGATTAAAAAAGATCATTTTCCGATTGAACAATTTTTAATGAACAAGAATAATATTTTGAACTTAGACATTATCAATGTGGCGAATACTTTTAATGAGTGTTATGTAGGAGTGGGAGCTGATCTGGCCGGCGATGTCCCTCCTGACCGAGTGTGTAGTGAACGACGACATGCACAGGGTGGACTCTATATTTCAGCTGGAAACCGTCTCTGAGCAGGATATCGTAAAAGTAGTACAAGACGTGCGAGGTGGCTCCGCCCCCGGGCTGGACGACCTACCAGTTTGGTCTATAAAAGAAAACATCCAAGTTCTTAAGTTTCCACTTTCACACGTAATAAATAATAGTTTTAGACAAAGTATTTATACGCTCGCGTTTAAAATTGGAAAAGTCATCCCTATATATATATATATATATATATATATATATATATATATATATAGATATATATATATATATAATATATATATATATATAAAGGAGTTCCTAAAAATCAGTGCATTAGTTTCAGACCTATCACTCTTGCAAGTGTCCTCGCCAAGATTTTATTTTAGAAATGTGTTAGAAAACAATTTCAAAACTACGTTATTAATCACGGATTTTGGTATGGAAACCAATTTGGGTTTCAGAATGATAAAAACCTGAACAATAACTTATTTTCATTTACAAAAGAAATTCATGATGCAGTTGGGCGTAATGAGAAAATACTAATAGTTTTCATAGATGCCAAAGCTTTTGACACAGTCAATAGAGAGTTACTAGTTAAACAACTAGTTTGTATAGGTGTTAGAGGTATGACTTTGGAATGGTTTAAAAATTATCTAAGCGAGAGATATCAGGTTGTTTCAATTTTAGGCAATCATACTATAACAAAACAGGTTGAATATGGTGTTATTCAAGGTAGTACATTAGGACCACTTTTGTTTCTAATTTATATAAACAATATTGGTAAAATTAACCTACTAGGTGGCCAGATCTTTCTATATGCAGATGACACAGCCTTGTTTCATATTGACATTAAGGTCAATATGAAAACTGCAGATATTCTTCTTTTGAGCGTCAAATTACTTGGAATAAATTTTAAATTATTTTGTGTATATAGACTACACGAATTTTCTGTAATGGATTATGTAAAAGAGCTTGCAGATATTTTATTTAAAATTAAAGGAAATACTATTTATATTGGAGACATTAATCTCAATATTTTGAATATTTCAGAAATTTCCCAATCATATAAAGGTATAATGAGTAACAATGGCTATTTTTCGTTAATTAACTCCCCTACAAGAATTGTATCTAATAGCTGCATTGACCATATATATGTAAAAAATCGGAATATAAACTATTTTAAAAGTGCAGTTTTTTATATTGACCTTACTGATCACTGTGTATTAGGCTTAAGTTATAGTTGTGAAACTAGGACAGATATTATTACTAAAAGACTAACTGAAATAGATGAGAAGTACATACTCGATTCACAATTAATTAAGATTAAACTAAAGGATAAACAGTGGAAAGAATGTTTTGAATGTACAGATGTGAATGAATGTTATGAGAAGTTTCATAATTCTTTAACCGAAATAATACAGAGTTGCAAGAGAAAAGTTGAAATAAAATCAAAATATGAAAAGGCAAAAGTAATTAGTTCCTGGATAAATGGATCTATTTTAAGAAAGATTGATAAAAGGAAAAAGCTCTATATAATATATAAGAAAAGACTATATGATAGTAAATTTACAACTTATTACAGACGCTTTTGCGATAATATAAAACAAGAAATTGATCTAGCTAAGCAAAAGTTTTTTGGCGACAAAATTAGAAGCTGTAATGGTGACTCCGCACAGCAGTGGAGGGTCATAAATAGTACCACTGGTAAAAATAATAAAAAAGGAGTACATAAAATTGAGCTGGATAATGGTGATGTGATAGACGAACCGGATATTGTCGCGCGGGAGATAAACAAATACCTTATCTCGGTTCAGTCAGTCAACCGAGTGCCGCGTCAAGGTCAGAGTCAGGTACGCGCGCATAATACCACCAGCTGCCCGTCATCTAATTTAGTTGTTACTGTCCCCAGTTCATTCTTTATTTTACCGGTCACTGAAGGCGAACTGCTTGAAACTATTAAGCAACTAAAAAATAAACGTTCTAGCGGATTTGATTCTTTCACAGTTACTTTAATCAAGGAAATCTCTACTCTTATAGCTCCTGTTTTAACCTATATTATTAATTTAAGTTTTACTAATGGCATTTTTCCAGAAAAGCTAAAACTAAGTTCTATTATATCCATTTACAAAAGTAAAAGCTGTATAAAATTAGAAAATATAAGACCTATTAGTTTATTATCAGTATTCTCGAAAATCCTTGAAAAGTTAATGAACAAAAGACTTTTAAGCTATCTAGAAAAAAATAACTTTTTTAATGAGAGTCAATTTGGCTTTAGAAAGAATAGGTCAACTGAGAAAGCTATAACAAGGATGACAAATTGTATTTTTTGAGAGTGTTAATGAAAACCAGGAAAACTGTGGGCTTGTTCATTGATTTCAAGAAAGCTTTCGATCTAGTTAATCATACCATTTTGCTACAGAAACTAGAAAATGTGGGAGTGAGAGGGGTGACTCTTGACTGGTTCAAGAGTTTTCTATTAAATAGAATCCAACAAGTGCGGATAAAAGATACAACCAGCCCCCCTCTGACCGTTGAGTCAGGTGTACCCCAGGGATCCGTTTTAGCAGCAACATTATTTTTAGTTTTTATAAATGAATTATTGGAAACCCCGTTTCATGGTCAGATAACTGCTTTTGCAGACGATGTAGCTTTTCTTTATTCTCCAAAAAACTATGCAATATTACACGAAAAGATAAGCAGTGATTTAAATTACTTACAAATTTGGTGCTGTCGGAATGACATGCAGGTAAATGTATCAAAAACTAAATATATAATCTTTCGATTTAAAGAATTCGAATTAGAAAGGCCCTTAAAATACCACAATATGAATTGTAACGTAAATTCATGTAACTGTCAGTGTATAGAAAGAGTAAATAGTTACAAATACCTTGGAGTAGTAATAGATAGTAAATTAACATGGGGGGATCATATTACCACGTTACATAATAAGTTAAGATCATCAATTAGAACTTTTTATTTTCTAAAAAATTATTGCGATACAGATCTTATGCGTACTTTATATTTTGCCCTAATCCAATCTAGATTACAGTACTCAATTAGTTTCTGGGGAAGTACGTATACATTTTTGATAAATAAGATAAAAGTAACACAAAATTATTTCATCCGTATTATATTAAGTAGAAGCAAAAGAGATAGCGTATTTCCACTATATGTGCAGTTGAAAATCTTGCCTATAGAACATCTATACGTATACAAAGTTTTGAGAATATTTTATACTAGTAGCGGAAATTTAGGTACAAATGGTTTGACGTATAAAACTAGAATTAGTGAAAGTAGAATCTTCAGGTTACCTAAAGTTAACAAAGAACTCTATAGACAGTCCATTCAATACGTAGGCCCAAAATTATTTAATCAAATGACTGATGAAAAAAAAATGACCAAATCAAGTAATAACTTAAAACAATTCTGCTCGTTACTAAAATCCTGGCTATTTACAAAACCTGATATTTCTTTTTTAACTAGTGTATTAATTTAAGTTTTATGCAACCACATATTAAATTGTTTACATCATTATTACATAATTTTTAACCTGATTGTGTAAAACTATCGTAATAATAGTAGTGTGTACGTGTGAATGTGTGTTTTGGAGTGTGGATGTTCTATCGTGTGCATGTAAGTGTACGTATGTGATTTTCCTGATATTTTTATGTAATTTTATGTAATAAATTAATTTAATTTTCCATTATTTCAATATATTTATTTATACATTTTTTGTAAAATTTTTTATGATTTTAGTACATAAGATTGTATATTTTTATTTCTTTCAAAACATTTTTTGTTACTCTTTGCATTGTCTATTTTTAGTGTCTAATTAGTTATTAGTCACTCTGTGTTATATAAAAGTCGGCTATATGTATTTATTTTGGTTGTGGTTTTTTTTGTAGTCTTGTGCAGACGTTGCGGAAAGCAGTCTGGTGACCTTTTAGTTTTTTATGTGAGTGCAAGCTACAAACTGTTTATTTGTGTATTGTGTATCTGTTACACTGACTAGCTACTTGTTTTTGGTCAGTGACTTCTTAAGTTTTTCATTTATTTGTAAACATGAATGTAAATGTTGGAAAATAAATATTTATTTCTTTATTTATTGTTGTTCGAGGGATCCAGCTGGAGGGAAGCATATGGAGCGGCGGAGCGGGGGCTGCGCACTGTCAAGCGGTGGTTTGATCAAAATCAGCTCACAGTCAATTTACATAAAACCAAGTGTATGGCAATATCACTGAGAGCTGACGGAGATCCTGTGAACCTTACTTTGAAACTCAATACTTGTGCAGGCCAGAATGATTGTGGCTGCGAAACTGTTGAAAGAGTGTCAGATTACAAGTACCTCGGTGTAATATTTTATAGTAGACTTAAGTGGACAGCTCATGTGCAATTGTTAAAGAACAGATTGAGAAAGTTTATTTATATATTTTCTGTTCTTCATAAAATATTAACGCCAGCTTTGATGAAAACAGTTTATCACTCATATGTACAATCATTATTACAATTTGGTAGCATTCCTTGGGGCGGAGCATATAAAACTATTCTTCTACCATTACATACTTCACAGAAATCCATTATGAAAGCGGCATTACAAAAACCAACTAGTTACTCATCTGAATTATTATTTAATTTTAAATATAAATTAATAATATTTATTATAACTCATTAAAAATAAAAATGAGTTCAAGGTTTTTAATATAACTCAGTTATATGCAAGAACAATAATCTTATACATTTTTTAAAATCAAGAAAATATAAAAAAACCAACCACCCATACGTTACAAAAACACAGATTAACTCGGGTATTATAATTCCAAGAATCAATAAATCTATAAATTTTACAAACACTTATTATATAGCTAGTATCGTTTTCTCAAAATTACCCCACCAAATGAAAACTCCCGGTCCATGCAGTTACTATTCATATAATAAAATAGTTAATAATTGGCTAGTAGAATTAGGTAGAACAAGGATTGATAAAGTCCACTTACAGGGCAACCTAAATGCCGGGGGACTTACGTATCTCGGTTTTGTGCGTGGGTGTCTGTTTGACTGTGCCAGTCTGTGTTTGTGTGTGTGCCTGTTTGCGTGTATGTGTGTGTGTGTCTGTTTGTGTGCGTGTGCATGTGTTTGGGTGCGCGCGCGCGCGTGTTTGTGTGTGTATGTGCGTGCGTGCGTGCGTGTGTGGCATGCGTGGGATAGAGAGGATGGATGTATCGCAAATTAGGTGGTACTAAGTAAACCTTGTGATTGTGTCTGTTTCTGAAATCAATCATGCGTGGAATGTTTGCTATTTAGGAATGGGTTATGCAGGTCAAACTATGCCCTTAATGGATTATAAGTTTACTACATATTTGTGCCTTGCTATAGTTAGAGCCACAGTCTGTGCGGCCAGATATATTGATTCTGTTATGTCCACTTCAAAAACAAAGAATGTGTAAAATTGCTGTTAATTATTTTAAATATATCACTTAGTTAACTGAATGTGGACTGATTGGACTCGATTCTCACGCACAGGTTACGACCCATGCGAGGATCTTATTTCTACTTAGTTACTATGGATGTTTAATGTGTTGTTTATGGCTGGAAATAAATGTATTTCTTTCTTTATTTTTCTATATACACATTTTTAATGACAAAGAAATGTTTTATTTATTGACGTTGGTAGAGTACAAACAGATTGTGGATCAGAGAAAATATTTTCCAAATAAAGGTTAACATCAAAGATAGAGTTTAGGTTCCGTGGAGAGACCAAGATAAACAGAGCTTTGTGTGCGGTTGTGAACCTTGCTTTTCTGAATTATTTACTATTCCAACAATGTAAGCTTTTTATAGCAGTATTTGTGTACTGAAGCAGTGACAAATAAGAATAATATATCTACATTTATTTATTTATATGCTCCAATCTATAGGAAAAAGTTTATTAACCAGGGGAGACGTAATAATTACTTATTATGGCCGAATCATTACCGATTTTGACCTATTAAGAAGAACACTCAACCGCTTGAAGCTTTTTTAAATTTAGTATATGTTTCTTATAACTCCTGGAATTTAAATTAATAAATCGAGTGATGTAGATTAAGTAAACAGTCAATCAATTTGATGGATGCATCGATTTAAAACTGGTCCATTTTAAATACAATGAGGCAGACAATCTCTCTTATAATTGAAAGTGAAATTATAGTAATTGCATCAAACGATTTGTAGAATGCGACACGGTGGTTGCGGATATATCAAATTCCGTCAGGAATGCTACAGGAGCATGTTGTTTAACTCTGGTGAAGGATGATAGAAGCCCTGTATGAATTCTAAAGAATGTGGTAATCTTCTATTCATTGAAATTCAGATTGGAAATGATATCTAGTGTTGACTAGATAGTACGCTATGGAAGTGACCATACATACGAGAATATAAAATGACCCATCATTATGGCTGGATCTCATCATCAAAGCATTGTCATCATTTCTCGACATAGATGCTCATTTCGCGTGGTTAATGCTCGTGTTAGAACGCGAAATGATTGGTATTCTTGAACTATATATTTTCATCGACTTAGGAAACTCCCGAAACTTCATCTATGTGAGCTTTAGTAAGCGGAATTAGATAATTACTAGAGCTGCAGAGGCTATCATGTGGGTATATTGGAAATTAATGAGAGTCGTATTACAAGTACCGATGGCGTTACAGGGGTCACCCATACCGACAGTAGAGGTGACAATTTCAGAGATTGGAAGATGGTTTAGTCTACTAGGCCTTAGAGCCTAATAACTTCCTTAGACAGATAGTTTCTTTAGACTGAACGATTTTAGAAGCACGGATTTATCAAAAGATCAAAGGTATAGATATTTAAGAGGTAGGAAACAACAATAGTCTTAGAGCTCTCATATGGCGTATCGAATGCATGAAAACAGTCATTTAAAAGAAAAAAAAATCTTCATCTTTTTATGATTATTTTATTGTAATTATTAACGTTATGTGTATTCCACTTAATATTATATGTGCCTGTAAAAATATTAAAAAAGAATAGTGTAACTTTTTTACGTTACAATTAAAAGGGCAAAAGTTATTAACGAAGCTGAATTTACAATGGTTGTGAATACACGTATAATAGGCTTATAGAGCATGCATTACTCTTACCTTCACAGTTGTGTAAACAATATTGAAACCTCGTAATACCTTTGAAATCCCAATGGATATTCTTTGAACCCGCTTAAATCCATTTCTGACGTCCCGTTTGTGTCTCTTGTGTAGTTTGTTGTTATTTTATACACACCAAACATTTAGAATGCAATAGTTTTAGTTTGTTTTTCAAATTATTTAAACACTGCTGTTAAAGGTAACTTAATTAACAAAAATGTGAAAGTGTGTGTGTGTGTGTGTGTGTGTGTGTGTGTGTGTGTGTGTGTGTGTGTGTGTGTGTGTGTGTGTGTGTGTGTGTGTGTGTGTGTGTGTGAGTGTGTGTACATGAAGAAAAATTTAATCTGTGGAATTTAAAATTTTGTTTGAAACTTTATTTCCACATAGACAAGAATGAGTTTTACGATTGTGCATGTCTAACAGTGGAATATTCCTGACCGTCATTAAAAGATATCACTCAATAGGATGACACAATCAATGTTTTTATGCTGAGGTAATGTAAACATTTCTTTTCTTTATGATTCTCTATTTGTTCTCCTAACGTTTAATTTAAATAACAATTTATTATAAATTTAATATACAGTGCGTTTATAAGTTATGTGATGAAAAAAGTACTCGTAATTAAATGCTCTTACGTTGTATAAATAGTAATAGTTTTAACTTCTCGAACATTCTAAAATATTTTAATTACAACAGTGCATATTCCTGCAAGACCAATACTTAAATGTTATTATTTATTAACTCGTGCAGAAATTTACAGAAGGTGAACAGAACTGTTTTAATTTTTTAAATAAATAGTTTAATACAGCCAATAGTTAGTTAAACAAAAATAAGCATGTAATGTATATGTATTTGCTTAGTAAATCAATGTTCACCAAACTCACTAGTGGGGTGTGTGCCTGCTGTAGGCAGCACCCACGGTAATTACAGTTGTCTAAGTGACATAATTACGTCACACTATGTCAACAATCTGTTTAATTGACTCCGTTGGTTATTTATTATTCTGCTATATTATTATACCATTAATTGTGCCCTGTGAAATGGAGTACAAAGATGTTAGTGTGTACGTGTAGTGTTGTACAAGCAATTTCTAGAATTATACTATTTTTTTTACGATAATCAACCAGCATTGACGATGAAATAAATTAAAGGCATTATTTTACAATACTGATGTTATGTAAGGCATTTATTTGAAGTTTATCATATCTTTAGTCCATGGTATATCACAGCGTCTACGTAATTCTATCCAATACTGTTTACATAATTTGATCTTCCTTTGTTTATATTTGCTGGGTTAAAAATAGTCCCTCACCTAACCTCAAGATTTTTAAATCGAAAGTATAAAACACATTTTTAGTTCATTGTGGTGCTTTTAAATAAAAAATATAATTGAATCAAACCAGCTCCATCACTATTTAGACATTAATTATTACCAGAGACAAGACTGAAGTTTTATATCCCAATATGTATAACACACTTGATAATTATTCAACTCTTATTTAAATAATTAAGTATGAATATATAATCTAAATTCATATATATATATATATATATATATATATATATATATATATATGAATTTAGATTATGTTACTTTATATTAAAATACAACTTTATAAAGACGATGCACATATTACTATTGGTTGATATGTGATTGGGGCTCGGTAGATATTGAAATTGAATTGTTTAATACTTGGAACCAGGTAAACGCTCAGCAAGCAATAAGGAATCGTGGTGATAGAGGTGCTATAACTGCTAAATAGTTGTTAATCTAATGAGCTAAGAGCGATTTGTATATGATGAGTGTAAGAATAATATCAGATGACTAGACATTATTGCAATCTCTTTGTGCGTGGAACCAGAGTAAACACTCAGCAGCCAAGAGCAATACAGCATTCATGGTAAAAGAGAGAAAGCGGTGATATTACTGGTATCTGGTTGATAATCTAATGAGCTAACAGCGCTTTGTGTATGATGGTTGTTGGGATAATATCAGGAGATTACTCATTATTGTAAGCTCTTTGTTCTTGGAACCAGATTAAACGATCAATAGCCAAGAGCAATGCGGAATTCATGGTGACAGAGGCAAAGCAGTGCTACTACTGTTATCTGGTTGATAACATAAAGAGCAAAGATTGCTTTGTCTACCAGGTATTTCGTAAGCATTCAATGCGATATAACATTATTGGATTCTCTTGAGGCTCGGAATCAGAGTACATGCTCAACAGCTAAGGGCCATATGGCGTACTTGGTAATAGATATAAAGCAGTGCTACTGCTGCTATCTGATTGTTAACCTATTGACCAAATAGTGCTTTATGTATAATGCGAGTAGAGTATTTCTGTTTAATTGTATGGTATTCTATAGATATTCAAATTTCTATAATTGTTAATGGATAACCTTTAAGTATCAGTCTTGCAGGAATTTGCAGAAAAAACGTACTCTAAACGACTGAAAACCAAAATATCATTAATGAACTAAAATTTTGCAAGTGTTGTACACTGTATGTTGTTTGTACGCTGTGATGTGAACAAGTACAGAAGTACCTAGTCTTTGAGTATGGCTTCGTCTCGAAAGTACAATGTGTAGGCCAGTAACATTGCCTTATCGTTGCTTACAATCGCATGGCGCGTGTCTTGGTCGTCACAGAGCGTAGAGTTATCCGTGAGTTTGAATACTAATGAGAAGCACAATCAGAATCCTACAACAGGTTGCCACGTGATTTCCATAGCTGTTGTACCTATTAGAGCTGCATTAGTAATGTATCTATCCTATGCATCATCAAGTGCACCATTATTGTTTGGGATAAAATTCTCACAATCGTGATCCATACAAATTAGTTACATTTCTGGCAATTAAATGAAGTACAGTATTTAGAATTTCAACGAATAACAGAGCACTAATGATGTCGTTAATTACTTAACGATGATAATAAAAAGCAGTGATTAGTTTCACAGAACGGTTACTGATAACTATAAGCTTCACACGGGCGTTTGAACCCAATAAACTGTGTCTAATTTATTTACTAGTTTTATATGCCATATACGAGAAATGATTTTTCAATAACACTGTTTAGGTTTTACCTAGTCAAGCGTAAGACTATTCATGGATTCTAAAGATTTTACATTTAAACTTTACATTTAAATCGCGGTCTCGCGATATACAATTAATAACTAACGAATGTTTCAAAATAAAATGATATGAGTAGATTTAAGATAGAATTGGAGCTCTAGTGATAACAGTATTACATGTGATACGCAAAATTGCGGTAAATATCACACTAATTTTAGTTGTTCATGGAATGATAAGGAAGGATAGACTGAGATGTATGTTTTGGTTGTTAAAGTGAACCCACGTGAATCCTACATTTAGTAATTTAACGTTATAAACAGATTAAACATAACCTATTCCTAAATTGAACCTCCTTTGTACAGTTGAGTCCTCAGTGTGCTTCAAAATGTATAGTGCAGAACACAATTCTTTTTATATTGCTGCCAGAATTTATAAAACTAACCAATCAATAATGGCTATTATATAATGGATAAATGTTTTTATCACTTAACAGTTTTTGTTGGAGTTTTTGTATTTGTAATGAAACTTTTATTCACAGCCCTTTAAAACTTTATTTTGAAACACAGGAAAAACATATTTATTTTTGGATTATCATACAAGGAAGGGTAGGAATTCTAAGCATAATTTTGGGACACCTTATAGCCAAACCCAGAGAAAAACGGTTTAATATAATTTTATGAACCTTTTACTGTATCTCATAAACAATGACTCGTGGGATGACATGAGGACTGACATATGTTTTTTATTTTTGAGAAATTCACACACAACTCATTATTACGAGAAAGCTCGATATTTTTATTATAAACAAATCACGTCTTCATCACTAGGCCAACCTCAACATCTGAGCCAGGATTAACGTAGTTTTTTTTTAATAGTTACTAGTTTTTATAGTAATATAGTTAATATAGTAATATAGTTTTATACTTAGTTTTATAGTAATATAGTTTTACTGGATGAATATTATAATACGTTTAATTCAAAAGAATGTTGCTAAGGTCCTTGTCAGTGAGAGCTTGCGTATCATATTATATTAGTTACCATTCTCAATTCTACTTGAGTATATTTTAGATAACAAGAAAAGAGATCAACTGTTTACAGTTAGCAAGGTAAATTAACGGTATGTTTGTGGTATTGTGTTTATGATTGATAATTGGAGTAAAATCTGCTTTATACCAATTACTTGATATACTTTACACTATTTCGGTTTTCGAGTTCCTTCATTAAACGTTGACATTTTTCATTATAATGAGGTAAGTTAAAATTAAACAAACTTTTTACTAGGGTGAAATTTATATTTTTCAGTAAGGAGTACCACAGACCCTTGGTAAACGTCACAACGGTTTGCTATTGATCTGGTGGACTGCCTGTCCGCCTAACGGAGGCTGACCTCAGCGTGAAGTATCTAAAATGGACCCAGATACTCGAAAGTTATTTACTAAAGTTCTTAGGTATTTCTTTGCCACATGTGTATCAGGAATTTGCAACATTAAACCACCTCTCTATCTTGTGATAATTTTTCATTCAAAACTCTTAAAATAAATATCTTTACTAATTTAGCGTCATTGCACGGGGTATTATTACTCGTAGGCAATAATAATTTGAGAATATTATTTAAAAGTAAGGAAGACAAAGCGATTTATAATCAATAACTGTAATAACACCAAGACAAACAAAAGTTTTTCAAAACACCTCATAAAGCAATAACCGCTCAATAATGATACCATCGGATAATGATGATTTACTGGATAATGACTACTTTAAAAATATGACCTGTTCTGGCGAGATTAAAACAAAGAAGGGACTTGTTTGTTCAAAACCATTATTCGAATCCTTTGTCCATTCCTAATTGATTCAGAGAACAAACGAGTAATAAATCGGATTCCACGCAGTCAGTAACTTTGCTGCAAAAGATTTAAGTGTAAAGACCTAATCAAACTTTGACAAACTATTCATTTGCATGGAAAGGTGATAGCAATCTCTGGTTTTTACCATTGTTTAAGTTTATTATGTTCTTCAAAATGAGGGGCATTTGGGAACACTACACCAAATGACACTTTTCTTTGCACCACATTACATCGCTCCCCAAAGGATAGGCCTATATCCTCATATAAACTTTAGAACAAAATAGAGGGGTGTGGTGCCCTGATTTTGTTATTCACCCTGTATTATTCTGTGGACCATCATTTTATTACCCGTCTTCAATCACATTATATACTTGAGAAATATACCGAACCACCCCATTCTATGGTAGCACTAAACAACCAACTCTGTCGGGGCGCTTTCCCGAACTAGTCTAGCATGTACGACGCGTCTAGAACATACTAACAATGAGAATACTTTATAGTCTTTTAGGATTAGTTATTGATTAAAAATAAAATGAAAAATATATTAATATTAGTTATGTTGCATAAAGAAAATATATTTTACGACGCAAAAAAAATTAAAGACTTTAAAAATTTGTATTAAGTTGAATTGAAAACACAAAGATTATAAATGTTCAGATAAAATAAGAACATGGTTTATGTTGAAACGATTGCTTTTAACGTGGATTTAGGAAATTGGTATGTATGAGGGAAGTCGTAAAAAGACTACGCACGTGTTCAATCATGAAATGGAAATAATCATTATTAATATTCCACATCTCATCAATGCGCTGCTTAAAAAGTTCCTAGTGCGGCAAAATACACGATGGCGTGTTGGGAGCATTAAGCTAATGGAGCGGAAGGAAGTGCTGTGGTATAGTCAACACAGGAACCGCTGAAGCAAATTTTAACATTTTACACTGCCTGCACAGCAGTTAGAGATCTGAGTGATTATAAAGCCGCCTGCTCTCATTAATCAAGAACGACCATTCGTCTTATTGAAATTTAATAATAATCACATATTTATACTATAATTGAAATCAAAATTTAACATAGCTATCACTTTTCATAACGACTGTATGACCAGCTAAAATAATCACAATATAATGGCTGCATTTTTAATGATTTTTAATACATTGGAAAAAAGTTTCATATTAAAAATGAGTTAAAATACTTAATAATATGCCTAACTAACAGAGTTAAAACTTTAATTTACTAATGATGTCCCGTTTTAAACATCGTCTGCGAAACAAACATTTCTACAATAAAACGAATATTTTAATAACATTGAAATGATTAACTATTTCTTTCACGAAAAATGTTACAACAAAATTTAAATATACTACTTTTACATATGAAGAAGGATGGTGGAGAATTGTACGGTATTAATATAACAACCCCGGTTCTTGGACTCGAATTTAAAGTTGTATGATAACACGAAACTGTTGTTGAATTTACTAAAGATATTAGTATCCGTGGTTGAGATTTAGATCCTAAGTGTAAATTCTTCACAATAATAATTCAAAATCTTTTTAAAGTGCTAGGTACACCGACTTTTAAAGTTAGTTCAGATCAACATTTGAATGCCAAATAAAAATTAATTTTTTGATAAAGATATATTATTTGGTTTTTACGTTACAGTTCTATCTCAAATTTACTTGCAATAAAGTTTAACATTAAATGTTAATGTTATAAATTAGTATTATAATATGGTAATAACGATAACGTTTTTAGTGTGACGAAAGAATAGTTTCCGATAAAGACTCAGTTAACAAACACATTTAGGACAGTGTAATGTAATTATGTCAACTATATCAAGGTAATTACCTGCCAACAGCGTGCCGTACTACCGGAGGGACTGTATCAGCATTCACTGAACATGTGATCCATTGTATGTCAGGATTTGAAATGTCATAGGAAATGATGCCGCGGAGCAGATATTATTACTCTAATAATTTTGATAATTTTGAAAACAAACGATAAGCCATCAGGTGTTCACACTTACGTAAACATACCCTATAATACTAATATGATATCTTTAATATGATAGTATTGTATCACATTAACGTCGTTTAGGTAATAAAATTATAGAGATATATGAACGTTTATAAAGTAAGCAGTCGAATGGTATAAGATTGTACATTTAGTTGCGTAAACGTATATAAATTACATATATCCCTATACTGTATACATCTCCGAGTTTCGTATTTGTTTATTTTATTAGATTTTTTCTTTATTTGGTATAAGTTCTTTACATTTTCATACCTGTTGTGTTTAGTTGATTCTTTTCTTTTGTTTATTTAGAAGGCAGTTAATTCGTTTTTGTTAACTAGACGAACGCAGGCAAATCTTGTGAATTAAGTATTAAAGAGAGTAAAGGACCATCTTGTTTTTTTAACATTCACGGAGACCATCATAGCCTAGCTTTTGAAGATCACGGATTACGCTTTCGCCCGTGTTTTAGAAGAAACATCGTTGCTTTTGGGAAAATCTCCTTATCTAGTTGCATGTTGTGCTTATCGTCGAAAGTAATAGAAAATGAGCTTGCTCTCACCATAGCTTAGGCATTTGAGACGTCTTCTTACAGATCTGAATTTCAGAGATTTAAGCATATTTGTGAGTGAATCAAATGAAAACTGTGGGGGAGAAAGTAGTGATGATAAGAAGAAAAAAGTTGAAAACCAAAATTGCCTTTTATTGAGGAGTGTCTTTATTACTATCAATGTTTTATAATTGAATGGAGGAAAACGTCAGTTACAAAAGAAAATTGAAGTTCTTTACAATACAGGCATATTTAAAAATCCTTATATGAAGACAATCAGGAAGAAAATAAAAAAAATCAAATCCACATCTATCTCAAATTATACATTACATTGAAATATATAATATTTTTGTATCAAAGAATATGTTACTTAATATTTAAATGTACTGTTAAAGTGTAAAAACAAGATAACAGCTTTGATAGTAAAATATGAGTATTACCCGTGTTTAATTTCGTCTCTATTGTGCTTTGCACAACCAATACCAATATATTTGCTTACAAATGGGCTTTCAAACTATATTACAATGTTATATCAACTAATATAGTACACAGTACATGGAGTTATCAATCAGTTATTAAAAAACATTTATTGTACTCCATTACTGTTATGATATGTGAGGTAAATGAATTTTTGCTAACTATTGGCTGTATTAAACTATTTATTTAAAAAATTAAAACAGTTCTGTTCACCTTCTGGAAATTTCTGCACGAGTTAATATAATAAATAATAACATTTAAGTATTGGTCTAGCAGGAATATGCACTGTTGTAATTAAAATATTTTAGAATGTTCGAGAAGTTAAAAATATTACTATTTATACAACGTAAGATCATTTAATTACGAGTACTTTTTTCATCAAATAACTTATAAACGCACTGTATATTAAATTTATAATAAATTGTTATTTAAATAAACGTTAGGAGAACAAATAGAGAATAATAAAGAAAAGAAATGTTTACATTACCTCAGCATAAAAACATTAATTGTGTCATCCTATTGAGTGATATCTTTCAATGATGGTCAGCCATATTCCACTGTTAGACATGCACAATCGTTACACTCATTCTTGTCTATGTGGAAATAAAGTTTTCAAAAAAAATTTTAAATTCCACAGATGAAATTTTTTCTTCATGCACACACACACACACACACACACACACACACACACACACACACACACACACACACACACACACACTCACACACACACACACACACACACACACACACACACACACACACACACACACACCTTATATAGTATAACCTTGTATATTTGTGTAACTTCTTTGTATGTAGTTTTAATGCTCACCTTATAGAGCTCAAATTCTTGCTTTTATTTTTGTATTATAAAGAACCGGTTGCTACCACACTATGTAGCGTACTCTTTAAAAATCTCGAATAGCGGCGTCTTGGCGTATCCATTAACAAATGTAATGGGAGCGTGTTCCTGTTAGTGAATTCTTTAAGCTGATAACGAGCCCACACTATTCAAGAGTATTAATATCAAGATTGGGTTCTGAGAATAATAATCTTGGGCTTATGTAAACATTTTACCTGTAATTTATAATGTAAACTGTGTGGCTGTTCTTTTAAGCGAACCACTTGAGCTAAATCAACGAACCAGAAGTTTATCTGATATGCATACACTTATAATAAGGTTTTGAATTTTATGAATACAAACTTTTTGGTTTCTTGTATTCATGGTCGTATATCCTTATCGGTATAAGTTTAAATTTTCGATAGCATCCAAAATACATGGAAGAATGTTTCTAAAATTCAATAAAAAAATATCATTTGTAACAGGCACAAAATTGGAACTGTATATATTTTGATTTGTTTAATGATGAAAACGTGAATTTGGATTCAAATAATATCATTGTAATCAATCTTTTAAGAAAAATCCTCAACGTAACGAAAATAAAAAAAATTGTCTTACTTTTTTAACTTTCTGTTGGAAAAAAATCAGCACTGCATTTCGTTAATGGAATTAATTCGAATTTTGCACAGTTATTTAAGGAACTGGTTAACCGGTTTCGTTGTAAGGCCAGTCTGCTGCTTCCTCCAGCAAAGTCCAACTTGATAAAAGATGAGAAAAGGGATGTGTCGATCCTGGAGAAGGACGACAAGGGCAAAGCCCTAATGCGTGATAAAAACAAAACTACTGTTCCACTTGACTCAGTAACGTACACCGATATAACGGATTATGGAATGTTTGATTTCTTAACTAATTCTTTGTAACAAAATGTTTAAACATCCAAAGAATGCATAAAAAAATTATCAGATGAATTAAGAACTAAATTAACTTCTCATTATTCCAAAATTCTCATATAAAACAAATCCCTCCTTTCGAATATCATAAGCTCAACATCCTTGTCCGGCCAGAATTTAATTAGTTATGGTGATTCACCTAACCGAGAGTGTTCTACCTTTTAGACATTTTATTTCCATTTTTAGGTGGAAATTAATTTTATTAAACATTCGTAATACTATATAAATAAGTCAAAATTCCTAAAGTTGACTGAAACCGAGAGGCTAGTTAGTTTTGAAGTTGAAAATACATTTGCGAAAATACCAGGTCAGAAAATCTCGAAATTATTTAACCACGTCTAAAAGAAGACAAACATTATATAAAAGGACTTAACCTCCCGTACCAGCAATTATGGAACTGCTACACTTATACACTGACTGGAATTACTTTAAGTTAGAGGCTCTGTTGTATCGTAAAAATGAGGGAACGGTAATAGGTTCTCCATTGTCTCATATTTTCGCCAATCTATTTGTGGGGACATTTGAGAAAAAACGCTCGGGTTTACCTCAGTTTAAACCAAATTAACACAAAGAAATCATGAAAATGGAATTAACCAAAATGTAAAAACCTGCACATTATTGTTAGTTCAGAGATCATCGAGTGAATTAAAATTAAGCCAGGATAACACACTGAAAACCTTATTTTTTAAAAGAAATTAATCGAGGCGACATCGGTGTAAGCCGCTTTGGTTGAAAATTTGGAAAAATTAACTACAAAAGAAACTTAAATTATCCAAGAAAAAGCCACAATATTTTTTTTAGAGTTCCATAATGAACGTTGTGTTAGTTAGTTACTCTCATGGCCATAATTATTGTACTCATTTACGAAATGAATTGCCAAGCAGTTCTTCAAATGTAATTGGTAACATAAAACCTGGAGAAACATTTGAAAATGTACTGGAGGGCAGTACTCTCAACCGCGGATCACAAAAAATGAATTTGTTGTTCTCCTAGCTGGGACAAATGATGCATCCCAACAGCTGTGGTGAACTGTAGCACTCACTCACGAGTTTTCAACATTAAATAACCACTAATGTCGTTGTTGTTGGAGTTCTTCCGAGGAGTGAAGTTCCAGATTTAAACAATGTTGTGAAAGCAATTAACGATGATTTTTGTAAAATGACTAAATGGTTTGATAACGCAAGCTCCATATATCTCGGTAAATTCATAATACAAGGCACCTCAACTGGAACGGTAAGATAATGATCTCGGAGTTGATTATCAGTGCTGCTATACCTCGTAACCCGACGATGAAAGAATATACGACTATACGATAAAAAGTCCAATCCGAACCCCCCGTTTCGGACTAACTTGTTTCTGCCGTAACAATAGGCTCACTATCGGTACTATTGGCCCCTAATCAGTTGAAAATGGTTGGTTGGTCATACTGGTACTAAACATGCAACAAACATAAACTGTATAACATAAGAACTTGTACATAACTTTTTCTTAGTCAAGTGGTAATCTATTGTGAGTAACGACATAATATCTTAGGCTGTTACATGAGATTACTGTACATTGTTTACATTTACAATAATATATTATAGGTTATTCTTTTATTTTGCAGAAAGTTGTTTATAATCATGGTATTGCTTTTTATCTTCCTATATTAGGTGAATAAATGAGAACTGAAGTTTAAAATAAATGCATCGTCATAAATTCATCCAAAACACTATTCTGTAACTAGAAACGATAAATAAACAAACAATGTTTAGTTTTATATTAACAGTAGATACATGCATTCATTGGTATTGGAAATACAAACATACCCAGTTCAATTCTGAACCAATATTTATGGAGCTCGTTTTTCACTTCGATATAACGGTTTTTACAGGTTTTGTTATTTCAATATGCAATACAATTATTTGTTACGAGTTTAATTTTATAAAATAATGTTTTCGCAATATATGGTTTTAAAAGTGTCAACGAAGCAAGTCTCCTTTGTTACATAGTATGATTTGTATGAACAGTGTTAAAGCGGTGCTTATACTTTATTTTTGAGATCTTAATCCAACTATTCAAAACCTCTGATTTTGGTTGATGGTTTCTATTTCGGTATAAATAAATATAAAACTGAAGTTTTCTTAAGATATGAACTATTATTTATTTGTATTTCATTTGAACCCTTTTGAATGATAAATAGAACATGCAGCATTGGATTGCATAAATATCAAAGAAACTTTTGAGAGGCCTCTTCATTCAGATCTTGTCACATTATATTGTTGCATAACGAGTAGGATTCACTGATCCACCCGTTAACACAATGGTCGTACTGTTTACCATCAATTGAAACCTTCATGTTACAATAATCTAATATTTCTAACCTGCTCCAAAAGAGAAAGATCTGGACAAAATGTGTGATTTCATGGGTGTTTTGAGAGGAGCTTTCCCCAAACGACTGATCTCCTTGCGAGGAGACATAAACAGACCTTTTCATTTGCCTGCTTTACCTCCTTCTGATTACTCCCTGTGGGGTTATCTGAAGTCTAAATTTTGCGAAGGTCATCCCATCATTCTAGAGGTTCAACGAGACCACATCTAAACCGAAATTGACAATATTCCGCTCCATATTCTTGCAAGAGGGACTCATTTATTTTTAAATCGACTGAATCAGTGTACGAGTATTAAAAATTCAAGTTAATATGTAAAAGACATTGTATTGAATTAAAATTTACAGTGTTCCTTGAAAGACAAGGAGTTGTGATAAAGTGAAATGAAACTTGTATTGTGTTTTAATTTACTTTATAAAATAAAAAAAAAATTCCTTACCCTGCCCTGTTCAAAGGGAGTGATCCAAGAATACCAATCTTTCTAAAGGTTCCATATTAAGCAGATATTTCCTTAATTATTAGTACGTTTTAGTAGATAAGATTTGTATTAAAATCAACTTAGGAGTGTAAGACATATGTATTATTAGAAAAATAAAATTCATAGAATCAATGTACAGATAGTTGCTGGAAAGGAAGTCTTGTATTACAATTCGATACAAACATCCTCCGGATGTAACTAGATACGCACATCCGCCCAGACGCCGATGGTGAACAAACAGGAAATGCTTATTTGTAAAAACCGTGCGACAATGTAAGGGACAGCCATGCTGATATGGAAAATTGTTACTCACCAATTATGAAGGAGAGATTTGGCAGAGGCGTGGTCAATGAGCTGGCGGGAGAAGAACATCAAAACTGAAGAACAAGGAGGAGAGGTGGAAGTGGAGGCCGGGAATTCGAAAAGTGAAGTTCGGGAGTGTTTGTGTTCGTGTGCGGAAAAATATCTCTAGGCGTAATAAGTGTGATGTGAAATAAAATGTAAGTAATTTTAAGAACTTAGTATATTTTAGGGTTCATTAATCATTTTCAATTCCATATCTATTTAAATGTTCACAATTTCGAAAATGTAAATTCATGTAAATGTTTAGCTATTTTAAAGAAAGTTTCTCATGTTAGTCCATGAACTCATTATTATTGCAACACTACAAAATTACTAGTAAATGTTATAATGAATTAAATTTAAATTAAATTGTAATGAATAATTTAATATCAAACATGTTTTCAAAGTATTAAGGTATTAAGGTTTGTGCTTAATATGTCGATTGACGCAATCAATTAATCAATTTAATGAAATGTTGTCACAAATAAATGTGTTGGTTCATTTGAGGGTATTTGTACTGCCAATCTAACCTATTATTAAATCCTCTCACAGCAACCCTTGCTCAAAATATGTCACAACCTTAATCTTAAACTAAACCAAACTACAAAACCTTACATGGTGGAGGCGCCGGGTATTCGATCCCGGTACCTCTCGCACGCCAAGCGAGAGGTAAGACATATGTATTATTAGTAAAATAAAATTCATAGAATCAATGTACAGATAGTTGCTGGAAAGGAAGTCTTGTATTACAATTCGATACAAACATCCTCCGGATGTAACTAGATACGCACATCCGCCCAGACGCCGATGGTGAACAAACAGGAAATGCTTATTTGTAAAAACCGTGCGACAATGTAAGGGACAGCCATGCTGATATGGAAAATTGTTACTCACCAATTATGAAGGAGAGATTTGGCAGAGGCGTGGTCAATGAGCTGGCGGGAGAAGAACATCAAAACTGAATAACAAGGAGGAGAGGTGGAAGTGGAGGCCGGGAATTCGAAAAGTGAAGTTCGGGAGTGTTTGTGTTCGTGTGCGGAAAAATATCTCTAGGCGTAATAAGTGTGATGTGAAATAAAATGTAAGTAATTTTAAGAACTTAGTATATTTTAGGGTTCATTAATCATTTTCAATTCCATATCTATTTAAATGTTCACAATTTCGAAAATATAAATTCATGTAAATGTTTAGCTATTTTAAAGAAAGTTTCTCATGTTAGTCCATGAACTCATTATTATTGCAACACTACAAAATTACTAGTAAATGTTATAATGAATTAAATTCAAAATAAATTGTAATGAATAATTTAATATTAAATATGTCTTCAAAGTATTAAGACATTAAGTTTTGTGCTTAATATGTCGATTGACGCAATCAATTAATCAATTTAATGAAATGTTGTCACAAATAAATGTGTTGGTTCATTTGAGGGTATTTGTACTGCCAATCTAACCTATTATTAAATCCTCTCACAGCAACCCTTGCTCAAAATATGTCACAACCTTAATCTTAAACTAAACCAACCCTACAAAACCTTACAGGAGCTAAAGGAAAAAGATAATAAGTTTTTTAATTACGCACAATTTTGGACATAACATATAATTGGTGACCAGATTTTCGCACACTTAAACCTGACGACTAAGCAAGCAGCATTGTATCGGCAAGGAGTCTCCCTCTCTCAACCACTAGTTTCATGTAAAAATACTGAGACAGACGTTGTTGTACAGTGCAGTATATGCAAGTTGCTTCTGTCTCCTAGCACCGATCTTGGTTGTAGCTCATGGATAATTTCTCTGCTCTCAGTTTACACTCCATTTCAATACTATGAGCTGTTGGTAGCTATATTAACTACTGAGCTGATAATAGATAACTAATCAAATTTAAATTGAATTCTGGTATTTTTATGAACATATAGATAAAAGTACGGTTATAAATATCTATTCAGATCTTCTATATATAAATAGCCATTTATTAAAAAAGTCGTAAGGAAATATGCATAATTCAAAGATTATCTGAGAGTCTGCGACTAGAAGGGAGCAGCTGATTTGCATCCGAATTTCCAATTTCAATAAAACTTTCTCTAAATGCTATGAATTAAAAAAAAAAACATTTTCAGCTCTCCACAGCGTTAGCACATACAAGTATCTGTTTCACAAGAGATAGTATGAAACCATCGACGTAGCGGCGAAATGCATTTTTTATTAGTAATACTTGTTAAGTTCTAAGTTTACTAAGCATTCATAGTAGTTTCAAAAGTTTATCGTCAAAACTTACTAATTTAGTGTTTAAAAAGCCAATTACAAAATAAGCTAAACGCAAAGTAATACGTTATTATTTATTCTGTACCCACAATTGCTTTGCAACAAAACTATTGCAATGAAAAAAACTAGAAAAGAAAATAATATTTCTAATTACGGGCCTAAGAATGGGACTATTAACGGGAAAGTAAGTTAGTCGTGCTGGATTTGTCCGAAAAATTCAGTTGCAACTAAAATATTGTACAATTTTATAATAGGTATAATGTTAATGTTCATGAAAAACATCGATGGAGACGCCATTTGCCAATACATTCTAAATATTGATTTCATTGATATTTATTACCAATAAATATCCATACTATAACATATTACTTAACTATTTCAACCAAAATTTTGCAAGGTTTTAATAAATTAAAATAGACAATTACACATATAACTGTGTATAGTGATGTAATAATATTTATAACGATATGGTGCAAAAACATGAACAGAGACAAGCAAATAAGGACACGCAAACATTCTTTTAAAATAAAACTAAGATTTATTTTTAATCATCATGTTTTATAAGGAAGATGACATTCACACCCACGAAATGAAATATACAGAGAATGTTATTCAACTGCACGTAACAGTACTGTATTTTGACAGAATTGCATACTTACCAAGAGAAATGTGCCGGTAACCTGCAAGTTATATAGGGTCATCTATCCTGATGTCAGCCAGTTTAAAATGTCAGTGCATTACATGAAACGGATGTAAAATTTGCGTCAGGGAGGCATGTTTAGAGGCACTGTATCTCCTTTAGTTAAATTCATTGCAGCATAAATTATTGCAGTCTTGCACAATTGAACTTTTAGTTGTTTACTGAACATGTTTTATAATGGTGGATATCTCCACAAACCAGAAATAATGTGATGTAATTTGTTTGCTACAATGCAATTATTTGCAATAATGATATGATTTAATTCTATTAATAATCTTATGTGAGACAATACTAAATATTATATATATATATATATATATATATATATATATATATATATATATATATATATATATATATATATATATATCATAAAAATAGTAATAAACATCATTCATTGATGAAAATAAACAAAGAAAATAATATACTCTGCTCCCTAAAGAATTATTTATTTAACTACATGCATTATTGCAAGTCCATGGAAAATGACTCTATTTGGTTTATGAAAAAATATGAAATTAGTAGAAATTTGAAATTGCAATGTAAAGGTTTTTAATAATAGATTACAATAATATTGTTCTGATGAGTGAAAGTTAATTTGTGGACATCGACTTGCAGTAGTTATTCAAAATTGGTCCTACATGATACAAATTAATTTATATGCGACTGAAGTAATTATAGTGGCCTTCATTATTATACTGCAATCTCTGTTGAATAACAGAGGCGTAATGTCCATATCCTATTTAAATTGTTTACCAAACACCTGAGATAAATGATTGGTACATAACTACGATTGATAACTTTACTTTACGACGAATAGTAATATTAACGATTAGATCATTCCCAAAAAAGGAAATTAATTCATTCATTGCGGGCCACCCAGCTGTTTTTGTATATTTCCGCGGTATTAAATCTTCGCCGGTATGATTTAATCTAATCCTGATTCAGTACAGTATAATATACAATTGATTTCGATACTCTGGCCACTATATCATGCTAATTCATTAGTTCAGTCAAGGAATGATATACAATTTATATACATAATGTTATCCCTCATTAGTTCAAAACGGACAGACAGCCTCATAGATAATTATGCACCATAAGACATTTTGCTTTGTACCTGGTATTTTATTTACTGATTCCCATGAGCTATGGTTACGGCCTGACTTTATATACTTTATTCCTCAAACTGTAGCCACGGAGCGAATAGTTCCTTCAATTAGGTTAGTGCATGTGCCCTACGTTTCAGTTCCTTCAGCTACTGTGAATATACCATCCCACAATTTCTAAAGGAAACCAATTTAGAGTAACTCACTTGCACAACATTACTGTTTTGTTCATTGTATAAAAATTTCAAATACATCATATCCGGAATATACTAAATGATTTGAAATCGTGACTGCTGTTAATATTAAGCTAGATGATATGAGCTCAATAAGGGCTACACAATATTAGCTTCATAAAAGCTAGACAATACTAGTTTTTATTAGCAAGGCACTACGATAGCTAGTATTTTTTCATGCAAATGCAAACATTCTGGGACACTCTTTTGCGTTCTGTAATTCAAGCAGCTGTCACCAGTATTGCCTATATTTTTACTAAATACAATCTATTGAAATTCATTTCAAAAGTACTTTTCATAGTATTACGGAATAGAAATATGCATGAGGTTATTACCCAATCACTTGTTTTTAACTTGTCCTTTTTTACCTTTTTACTTATTTTATATGTATTAGTAGCAACACGAATATTTGATATATGTATGGATTATTATTATGAAGTATTTTAATGTCTAATATTTGTATATAATTTACCACGAATACGATGTTACGTATGATGATTCAGGAATATAGGAGTTTCTAAACTGATCATGATCTTCATTTCGACTGTAGAAGAATAAAAATATTGTTTTGTTAATTTTAGGCAAACTTAGTGTATAACTTGCGAACTAATGTGTTAAAACTCATCGATATTTATTTGGATTGTTAAATGAATTCAAAGCTATATGTACTCCACAAGAGACCAAACAACTTTGCACAATTGTAGAAATAATTAGACAGCGTCAGGTTAGTGAACCTAACACAACCGAAAATAAAATTTCCAGTGAAAGGCAGCGCAGACTGGAAAGTTACATAGCGTGGAAAACGTCGGTGAGAACAGTTCAAACCGAGCACTAATTATAGAACAATCAACTTTAATTTTCTCGCTCACGAAATATCGCTTTGTTCTCATCTATAATTTACTATTAAATATAATTTTAATCATTTAATCAGGTCAAAATCTTTTTGGAAAAATTATTTTGTTTGATCAAAGAGAGAACAAATTATGAGACAACGCGAAGAACTTAGTAATTTAGTTATTTAAAATCTAATGATTTACTACTTATTGAAATTATAATTAACCCTACGGCTCTGCAATATACTCATGCAAAATAATTATAATAAAAATGTTTAAATGTTTATGTAAGAGAATATTATCAAAGGTATAATTATATCATCAACAGGTTCCTGTATAGTTATAATAATTTTGATGTAGTTCTTTTTTGGTTCTAAGCTTGAAATGTTTCTGGTATGTTGAAAGTGTGTTAATCTAACATTCTTTTAACAAATATGTACAAGGCAGGATTAACATAACAGGTTTCGTTTAATTTGGTTACAATTTTCCAATTCTGTAGGTCACTTCATTCTTGATTGGTCCTGTGGACAGAAATACATACGTTGTTTCTGCTTAGTGTGCGAAAGTTCAATAATGCTCAGTTCAATTCCACGGTTGGACGTGAACCATCATAGAACTCATTCTTGTGTATGTAAAATTTAAGTTTTATGGAAAAGCTCAAATCTACAGATGGAATGATTCACGTTATAGCTTCCTACACGATCCTTTAATTTTGTTCATTAAGTAAGATTTCTTGATTTGTAAATCACTAATATAGAACGACTAATACCACGTTCTATAATTATTTATATCGTAATTATGTTACATGAAATTGGCGTAATACTTAAGAAATTGTTGGAAATCATGAAAAGTATATAATGTAAATTTCTATAGCGGGTCTATTTCGGAAAATTATTTTAAACGGACAAATAATTTTAAAGTACAGCCCAATCTTTAAAAAACGATGTTGGTCTGACAGAAAATTATCGTTGTATTTCATTTTTTTTTATTCTACAAGTTCAATATTTCCTCTGTAACTTTTTAAATCAGCATATGTCCTAATTTGATCATCTGAGATTCCAACGTCACCAGTATCAATCTATGAAGTAATCAGGCAATCATCTATATTGAAGGAAGTACTCTGTAGAAAAAAAACAGTGTATATGGTCAGCTTCAAGATTAATGATAATAATAATTCACTAGTATTTTTTTAGCTTTTAAAGAATAAGTTGGTCCATTGTAATATTTGTACATTCAAAAGATATTTTAATACGAAAACACACACACACACACACACAATATATATATATATATATATAAACTTATTATTTATAATTAATATATATATATATATATATATATATATATATATAAAATTGTTATATTTGCTGTATTATAAGAATTATATAAATAAGCGTTACAAGTGGATATATCGTCTAAAGAACTATAAGCGTCAACTATTTATAATTAAAGTTCTAAATATTCAAAGCATTATACTGAAATCAACACAATTTATATTGACTTATTATATGATTAAAAATGTAAAATAATTATGTATTTTGAAATGTTTACATTAAGTATGATTCAAATTTGTAATTATTTTACCTTTCCTTCAACTTTTTTATATAATGCACAATTGGTTCTTAACTGATATGAGAAATTGTTCTTTTTGTGGTTTACGATTACGTATTGAAAGTGTTTCTGATATTTCTTAATCTACAAATTATAAATATCGACAGTCATATTGTAAAAACTAAACTGCATATTACGTAGCAATGTAAGGTATACACGTCCTGCTGCGATGAATATTAATGCAATTAAGGAATTATCATCAACACAGGGAGATAGTCAACCATTATGTTACTAATTGGTACAAACTTTAGAGTGATTCGTCAAGATACAACAGTCAGATACAACAATCTTGTATCTGAAACTGATTAAATTATTTGTGTTTGGTCGTAAATAAAACGTGGTTAGTGATTTATATAATGGTATTTATCAATAAAATGTCAAATTATAAAATAAGAATGAGTAATATTTAGACTATACTACTTTGAAATGTTGATAAAGAGTTGAAGTAGATGAGTGGTGCGTTTTTTTTCCTAATATTCAAACTTATTTGAGACGAGTAAACTACTCATTACATATGGTGAACTTAATGAGTGAATAGTGTATTCTGGTCATCGTCTCTTTCCCAATGGATTAAACACACTCCTAGGGCAAAAATTGTCTCATAACCTTGTCTTAAAAAGTCAACATTATAGCAGCAGTGAGGTCCTCCTATATCATCAATGTAAGAGTTGCTTATATCTGAGTAAACCTCGCTCCACTGCCAGTAACTGGGGAAAGTTTACTACGCTCATGCGCGATATATTCCCTTCCGCGATGCCAGATCTCGGGGCAAGCGTAACCATATGGGGCCGCCATATTTACTGAAGGGCCCGGTGTTGAAGCCTAACTTAAACCCGGTGTTTAAGCTTCTCATTGATGACGTCCACCATTAGAATGTATGTATCTTACCGAAGAGATCCATTGAAGAGCCGTAGACTGTGACGTTTCGGCACTGAGTATGGTCATCTGCCACTAGGTGTTTCTGCTGCGTTTCGTTAAGCTAACCACTTTAATTATTATTTCATCGATGCAATTATTTGCTATTGTATTATGATGATTTATGATGAAAACCTCGGGAACTCTAGCTGGTAGAGATTATCTTCACAGTCAACAGTTTCTCCGGCGTAATCTGGGATAAGATTTCATTTTCAATAATTGTGTGTTAAAAAGTTAACTTGAGGTATGATTAGGTGGCAGGAATCTTATCTGCTGAACCAGAGTATGTTATAATAAGCGAGATAATTGTCATAAGGTTTTTAACAAAACCAACCCACGAAATAAAGAAAAGTTTAAATAGTTTTTTTATTACGCCCTAATTCCGTGCATTAAAATGTAACCGGTGACCCGGAGTTAGGAACTTTTCAGCTGACGATTGAGGCAGTCGCTTTTGTACCCCTTTGATAAGACGTCTTCCCTCTCCACAAATATTTTGAAGTAAACAAACTGAGGCAGTCGTATAATACGTGCTCATAAAATGAATTTTATTTTAAATTTGGCAGTGATATTTACTTCGGAAATTGGACTTAGAACTAATATATGTATGAGTGGTGGGTCATACAGTTAAAAAATGTATTTTTGATTCAAAGGTAATACGTCAATCAGTTTAAAGTTATTTAGAAAATATAATATCATACCTACAATTTTTATTATGTAGAGTTGATATTGTTATAACTGCTTTACAATAAAAAACCTCTAATTTTATAACATAATTTATTTTTATTACATGTTATGTATACACACACACACACACACACACACACACACACACACACACATTATATATATATATATATATATATAATTTCAATAAACATTGAATCGCACAAAATACTTGCTCCGCGGGAGTCGAACCCGGATCTCTCACTTGCCGGGTGAATGTGCTACCATTACACCACAGAGCGCTTACTTTTTCCGATTCAATTATTTTGTATTTGGCCGTATCTGTCACATATGCGTTTAAATAAGCAAACTAACATATGATCGGAAGACCAAATACCTGTCAAAACGACTTTTATTTACATTAAACTGTATAAATGGCAATAGCCTTATTTATAATTTCAATAAACATTGAATCGCAAAAAAGTACTTGCTCCGCCGGGAGTCGAACCCGGATCTCTCACTTGCCGGGTGAATGTGCTACCATTACACCACCAGAGCGCTTACTTTTTCCGATTCAATTATTTTGTATTTGGCCGTATCTGTCACATATGCGTTTAAATAAGCAAACTAACATATGATCGGAAGACCAAATACCTGTCAAACGACTTTTATTTACATTTAAACTGTATAAAATGGCAATAGCCTTATTTAATTTCAATAAACATTGAATCGCAAAAAAGTACTTGCTCCGCCCGGGAGTCGAACCCGGATCTCTCACTTGCCGGGTGAATGTGCTACCATTACCCACAGAGCGCTTACTTTTTTCCGATTCAATTATTTTTGTATTTGGCCGTATCTGTCACATATGCGTTTAAATAAGCAAACTAAACATATGATCGGAAGACCAAATACCTGTCAAACGACTTTTATTTACATTAAACTGTATAAATGGCAATAGCCTTATTTAATTTCAATAAACATTGAATCGCAAAAAGTACTTGCTCCGCCGGGAGTCGAACCCGGATCTCTCACTTGCAGGGTGAATGTGCTACCATTACACCACAGAGCGCTTACTTTTTCCGATTCAATTATTTTGTATTTGGCCGTATCTGTCACATATGCGTTTAAATAAGCAAAACTAACATATGATCGGGAAGACCAAATACCTGTCAAACTATATATGTATGTATCAGTTTTGGCTTATGATATTCACCAAGTCAAATCACAAATCGTCCGAGTCTGAAATCAGATGATCCCTTTGCTAGCTTCACTACGGCCCTAAAAATCACACGACTTGGGTAGTGAGATTAAGTAACTGCTCTAGGACCAGGCCCCACATTCCGGTGTTGAATCTCTATAGGGTAAGATGTAGGTTAGTGTTAGGGGCAGACGACTCTCGTGCATTGTGTTTATCAGTAACATCTTATTCAATGACCGATTCATACAGTTTATAGCAAGGTTTTCTTTCTTTTTAGTGCAACTATTAGCTCTTCCCATTTTTAAATTCTCCGTCTCCTCACGTGTTGTCATGTCGCTGTGAAGAAACAAACTGTGCCATAACGTAAGGCTCTGTAACTGAAACACGAACTTTGGAGTTGTATGTTTCTCACTGCCTTTCGAATTAGTGTTAATATCACAAATTCGAGAGCTCCACGGACTGCCAAGTTCATTAGTGGAACCTTTTCTGGTGGATGCTATCTCGGAGGAGCCCAGCTATCCCATCCTTCCTCCTTGGAACTAGTGTAAAAGCGTCTTTCTAAAAGTGCAATGCTTATACAGATATTACACGACATTATTTATATTTTAATATTAAACCCTAATCCAAGATTATGAAATAAATATGATGCAACACTCAAAACTTGCAAAACTGAAATGTTCCTCATGAAAATTAACTTTGGGAACATTTAATCGATAATTAGTACATATTTGCCTCTGACAAAGTATGTAGTTGTGGGAGTGTTTAACTTCCAGTTAATGACCATTGTGCGTAGTTAGGTTTGAACAATAATCATAGAGAACAATGCTGCAGCACTGTGCGCGTGAATAACGCATTAAACAATTGTGAGCTAATCAGGATTGTGCACTTATAATAATCATATATAAAGTGATGTACGAGTATCTATGGAAAGGGGAGGTCAGAGAATATAGATGTTCTAATCTTAAGAATAGTAGTGCCTTGGTGCTAAATGCATTACCGTTGATAAAGTATGCAGACAATATTTCGTGTTATAGGACAAATTAGGCAATTGGAAAGAGTCCATATAAAATGATAGAATACAATACTAAAATATAAGATGATATAAATAAAAATACGTAATTATTATAATAAATATATGGGCGTAAAAATTAGTTTATTATTATTTCCAGAAAGGCCACTTTTCTATTCTCATTCGTGTACGCAGTGAATACGATTAATTAATGGATAGCCATTCATTCACGTTAGCTCTATCCTGAAAGTACAGTGTTATCACTGGTAGTAGTAGTAGTAGTAATAATAATGATAATAATAATAATAAAAAAACATATATTGCAATATAAACAAACATTAAAATTTTTTCGCAAACGCCAACATATTTAAACAACAATACAGTACACATTCACATATACCCTTCAACCCTCCACATTCCAGTTTCCTTTGTAATCCTTCCACAGTAAAAACTTCAAACAAAGAATTCACATCCAGCTAGGCCCATTTTAGACGAGGTAGCCAGGGGATGTCATCAGCGACAGCACCAGTAACCAGTTCAGTAGCCAGAGGCTTTTCCTTTTTTCGAAGTTTGCTGTGAACTACAATGAATTGCGTTTTATGAGCGGTAATTTTATCATTCTCTTTTTGTTTACAGTGCATTAAACTAGAATATCATGATTGATTCTAAATATTATCTCCTTCTGTTACTTCTGAAAAAAGGACACAAAAAAGAGAAAAATGCATGTTTATCATATTATTTGTGCAAGAGAATCTAGAAGGTTATATTAAACACAGATCAATGAACTCTGTGCGGACAATACCAAGTTTTTAAATTAGGTACTTTAGGATGTCAGAATCCAGGTTCTTTGAGTTGTTAGTCCTCATAAAGGATGAAATAACTGGAACTAATACTGCAATGAGAATACGTATTACCCCCGAGTAGAAGCTTGTTACTTTATGGTACGTCTATTAGTTAAATAAAAATTGAAATTTTAAAACGGCATTGCTAACGTTGCTCTTTTTACGAGATATTTACCAGAATGAAATTGAATGAAAGGGACTAAAACAATTAAATAAACCATTGTATTAAGCGATATTTATTAACATGATTAAGATTTACGTAAAATAAAAACACATCTTTTTCTCAATGGACCTATTAAAAAAAAGTTTTCTCATATTTAAATGCAAGTTAGTGAAACAATAAAAAACATGAAGATAAGTCAATGTCAAATCCAAACTAATGACAGTGGGTTGTATCAAAACAAGTTTAAACCTTTGTCGTTATATTATTATTACCAGTTGTAGTCTTATTACCATAGTGATTAGCTGCGAATTAGTTTGTATTTTATAAATGCATTGCTGTATGTAAGTTCAATAAAAGTTTTAAATTTACCGATGATTTTAATTTAAAATTTTACGTTTCAAAATGTTACTTTTGCTTAAAATTGATGGTAAAATTATGTACTCGTACTCTTAGAACGTCTGATGAATTCTAACAATGGTCTTTTTAAATCAGCCCAATATGAGTATCACAGTCTTGTAAAAGTAGCTTGCGATACATCGTTTTGTGTAAAATATTATTTTAGTATATAAATGTTATTTGGGTACGAAAACACACATTGATATCATTTTATTTGTATTACATATGTTATTATATTAATGACCTTTTATTACCATTAAATATCTACGTATCTTAAAAAACTATATAAATATTTGAAATTAATATTTGCAAAGATTTACCACTCATGATAGGAAGTAAACATATAACTATCAGTGAAATTGTACCTAAACATATTAAGAACAAAATAAAACATTATTAAGTTAGATAAATATCCTTTTAAAAAAATATACTATTTTAGAAATGAATATAAATTTAATTTATGATGCATTAGGTACAAAATGTCTTTTAAAACACTCGCTAATTAAATATACAGAAGCTTATTATACCCACATGTCGCAGGCCTGTGTTTTGACAACATTACACCCCTTATCAACAGCAATGTGCAGGTGACCTGCTAGTAATAAAGAGTCGTTTATCTTTATGTCAATCTACTTTACATAAAGTGAGTCAATTTTAAAAAAATTTTTGATTTGCAGTGGCTTATTCATGGCATGTACTTAATTCTGTAAAATTTATGACAGAAATTAACTTAATGTACTCAACAAAATTACATTTTAGTTGTGATTTACTGAAAGTTTTGTTATAATTTTGTAGTGAAATAAAATTAACTATATTTCATGAATGAAACAGTGCAGAGTTATTCATAAAGCATCGTTGGTTAATCATATTATTGTGGTATACTAGATAATGAAAACTTACCCCTGAAAGTTTATAGTTTATATCTTCTACTGTATTTGTTCTTTTTCTGTACTTATATAACGATGAACATAATTATATTAATGTAACTATGAATGGTAGACCACTTCGCTCAAATCTTTTATAATATTTAATATAATGTAATTAATATTGCATACTTGATACAACCAACAATAAAGTAAATAAAATAATATATATATATATATATATATATATTATGTTATTGTTATGAACTCCACATTATAGGGTTATCTTTATGTTAGAATAATAAAAAGGGTTTTAGTTTACGATTTATTATTCTAATATATATATATATATATATATATATATTATATAATTATATTATATATATATATATATATATATATATATATATATATATACTTTGCGGGCACACCCACCTTGCAGGAATTGTTTGTACCACGGTATTATTTTTCGAAGTTATGAATCTAAAAACAAGTTGTAAACATAATACGGCACAGTTATATGTCCTTCATTTTCAACTTACGTTCACTTTATCAACCTTCTTCCATGGTTAATTTTTTTAGGAAGTAAAAAAAATTTTTTTATACACCTAATCAGTACTATGTCCCTCATCTGAGTAAACGGGACCTAGACGCTCCTTGATAATATTATATAAAATATCACTTTGTTCTTAGTCTATTCCTTTGGATTCTATTTGTTATGGTTACTGACACACCTCAATCACTTGATTCCTCTTACTCTAGTCACAGAATGAACGTCATGTTATGTTAGTACTCGATCAATACAATTTTGTCCTTCAGGTACTGTGAATATGCCGTCCAACAATGTGTAAGGAAACTAATTTAGAGTACCCTACGTACATTCAATTAAAGTTTTGTTCATTATATTGAATCTTATAACAATATGTAAATTAATTGTACTCAGAATATATCTTAAATGGTTTGTATTCATCATTGCTTTTATTACTAGTTTTAATATTATGAAACATACTACGACAGCTGGTATTTTTTTCATACAAACACAAAATTCAATTTCTATAAATTTGTATTAAGAGTAATTGTGGGTGGTAAATAAGACGTTACCATGTAAGATGTATATAAATGTATAAGTTCCAAAAATGATTCACAATCGTTTGTAGAAGATCAAAGATTCTCAGGCAAACTTTATGTATAGCTTATAAATTGTATTACAAAAAACAATATTTTAATTATATTTTGTCTTATTTGGAATATTAAGCTATTGTTGAATTCAAACAGTGATAAAACTATTTTTTTGTAAGAAAACAAAACTATAAACGGTTTCAAATAGCATAAGTTTATAAACCTTTAAAGAAGCTTAGAAATAATTTGGCAGCGTTAGCTTAGTGATCTTTACAATAACCGAAAATACAATACTCAGTAAAAGGGAGCGCACACTGGAAAGTTGCACAATGCGGAAAACGGTGAGAACAGTTAAAACCGAGCTCTAATTATAGAGCAATCAACTTTATTTCCCTCGCTCAGGTAATATCGCTTTGTTCGCTTTTATTGTTAAATAATTACAGTTTTACTCATTAACTTAAGCTAAAGTTTGTTGGAATAAATATTTCGTCTGTTGAGAGAGAGAATAAAGTATGAAACAATGTGGATAGCTTAGTAACTCATTTAATTTGAAAGCTAATAATTTATTTATTATACAATTTATAAATTATGTTTCAGCTAAGAATTTAACTTTAAAATGTAATATAACATTTTGTAATTGTATAAAAATTATAATATTTTTATAGTATTTGAAGTAAAATAATATCATCAAATATAATGTTTATATCGTTAACAGTTTCTATAAAGCAATACTGACTTTTCCCACTTACTTTTTTTATTTGTAAAGCTTCTAATAATAATATTTTTGATATGTGAAAACGTGTTTCATACAACATTCCTTTACAAATATTTATAACATATCATTACTCCAAACCACATGTCACAGTGTTCATTCCATTCTCAACATATTCTCCGGACTTATAGACAAATATGCAGAAAAATGTAAATCCCCAGCCTGCAACAGGGAAAGGAAATTGTATTAGGCTACAGAGCTATAAGCTTCAATAACACCCAGCAAAATTCCATGTTCTGATATGCAATATCGTGGATCTAATTTTTGTCTATATATAAATGAATTTTCTTGTAAAACTGATCATATTTTTCTTAATATATCATGCCAAATGATAATTTCACGTTTTATTTCACTAAATTAGTTTTAATAACAATATTCAAATAATAAAGTTCTGTTGAACTAGCGAGGGTTCTGCGATGCAATAATGCGCTGAAATTAAATATCGTTACAGACTCTTTACTTTGACATTCTACTCTATTATTATTTTTATTATTTAACACTATTTCATTAAGAAATTCAATTAATTTACTGCTCAATCAAATGACGCACTACTGTGTTGAACAGCATAAACTTCATGTTGACAAATAATGAACATAACCTAAAAACTAGATGCCAAAATTACTTCATCAGTTACTGTGCTCATTTACAATTCAAATTAATACTAGTATATTTGAATTTTAAAAGCTAAATTACATCTTCGTATTTAGTTACTTTATTTTTAATGTCATAATGTAAAGGGAGACTATGGGCAGTGGAAGACTTTGGGATAGTCTGCAAGAAAATATAAAACGAGTTCTTGGTATAATAGTACGTTACTAGACAGATATCTTTATCGTATAAAACTATTATTTCTTGGTTTTGTCGCAAAAATAGAAGCGTGAAATATTATTTAAAATACATGTTTAACTTAAATTTTAGCAAGAATTTAAAGTATTTTTAAAATATATTAAAATCTGTAATTTAATTAATACGTAATGTAAATATGAACTAACGTGTATTCAATTTCTATTATTAATTACACATTTTTATATTATGAAACTCAAGATAGTGAAATTTAGTTTTAAACACTTGGAATCTAGAAATTAATACACATGAGTTTATTACAAGCAAACCCTGCAGTTTATTATTTACATTTATTAGTTTAATGATTGGTTATAGAAATTATTCTTTGAGAATGGACTAAATAAAAAAAAGATTCTTCCTTTTAGATCAGAAATATAAAGAATTGAATTGTTTTGTACAGAACCTATATTTTGATAAAAGGAATACTCTTAAAGCTTAAATTGCAGTTTACAGGGTATTGTAATTGTGTGTTTTTTAAACAAAAAGCTACCATTAAACAGAATAATAATTTGGTAAATTATAAATAAAATTCATTAATTTAAAAATATTTTATTAAAAAGTTATTAAAGTTATTTATTACAGTGAAATGTTAGGTACGCTTCAAACTAAAGTTTGATGTTATTGTATAACCATACACAGTACTAAAACAAGTTATTACAATCCTACTACATATGCAGTTAGAGATGTAGTCAATATCAAGAAAAAACTTTTTTACTGTTGTGTAATAATAGTTTGGATATAAGGTGAAACATGCAATGAAATTAAAACAACGGTATGTTCAATTCGTCTAAATAAATCTCGCAGAGAGCTCAGGTATGATTTAAGCGGAGCATACACATCAAATTGTAAGTATACAAAATAAGCATAAGCTACTGCACAACACTTGTTGCACAAACAAGTTAAGGTGAGAGAACGTGGTAAATCAATATAAGCACGTACCGTGGCAATTATACAATTTGAATAAAAATCCAGAATGGCGATGATTGAACGGTTGGGGAACGTGTCTTCACATTTATGTTTTTGTAGGAATATAAATTTGCTATTAAACCAGTAGCTTGATTTCAACTAAAGGTTGACTTAGTAGTGGATCTGCTAATTTTGTTTATAAACATTAAATTAATTTACGACTAAAACATTATTCAGCATATCGTTTATTATGTTGCCCTAGAGATTCCCACTAGCCCATTTCTCATGTAAGCCTTATGAGGGACGTTTTTGTCTCAACTATGTATTCCTTATCACAGAAGCAAGTATATATATATATATATATATATATATATATATATATATATATATTTACATTCATTAAATTTGTATAAATGGCAATAGCCGAATTTAATTTATTTCAATAAACATTGAATCGCAAAAAGTACTTGCTCCGCCGGGACTCGAACCCGGATCTCTCACTTGCCGGGTGAATGTGCTACCATTACACCACAGAGCCCTCACTTTTTACGATTCAATTATTTTGCATTTGGCCGTTTCTTTCACATATGTGTTTAAATAACCAAACTAACATATGATCGGAAGACCAAATACCTGTCAAATGACTTCTATTTACATTCATTAAATTTGTATAAATGGCAATAGCCGAATTTAATTTATTTCAATAAACATTGAATCGCAAAAAGTACTTGCTCCGCCGGGACTCGAACCCGGATCTCTCACTTGCCGGGTGAATGTGCTACCATTACACCACAGAGCCCTCACTTTTTACGATTCAATTATTTTGTATTTGGCCGTTTCTTTCACATATGTGTTTAAATAACCAAACTAACATATGATCGGAAGACCAAATACCTGTCAAATGACTTCTATTTACATTCATTAAATTTGTATAAATGGCAATAGCCGAATTTAATTTATTTCAATAAACATTGAATCGCAAAAAAGTACTTGCTCCGCCGGGACTCGAACCCGGATCTCTCACTTGCCGGGTGAATGTGCTACCATTACACCACAGAGCCCTCACTTTTTACGATTCAATTGGCGGAGCAAGTACTTTTGTAACCAAATGTAACCCTAATATTTTATATTATGCAATACATGTGTTCCTTTTACTCTTCTGATACTTTATTGAATGGGATACATTGGGATGTAGTAGGGATGTGTGTTTGTGCGTGTGTGCGTCTGTCGTGTGTGTGAGTGTGTGTGCGCGCATGTGTGTGCGCGCGCGCGCGTGTGTGTGTGTGTGTGTGCGTGTGTGTGTGTGTGTTTTTGTGTTGGGATATTTAGAGAATAAAAGCGGTTATTTCCAATATGAATTTATCATATTGTGGCTTCCTAATAGTTAAGCGAATGAAGTCAGTTCCAAATCCTCGTACAACGGATTAATTAAAGGAGCACAATCGCGCTTGTATATTCTTGTTGGTATACCCTGTGAAGAATATTCTCAAACATCTGGGTACGTGAAGCTCCATGGAACCGCTTGAGGCTCCCTACTGAAATGTCATCGGCACGAGTAATGGTGATATTCTCACCGCCCGTACGTAATACGATTCTCTTATTATCTCAGATATGGAATATTAATCTACAAATTCCTAGTGCTGTTTTTATTCAGAGAGTAAGTTTAAATATTGTATAAAGGGATAGATATTTTAATTCGTTTTAAGGTACCTCTGAATATTCCAATCCTAATAATATTATAAATGTGAAAGTGCCTTTATTTGTTTGTTTTGCTTTTATGTGTAAGGTATTCAACCGATTGTAATGAAATGTTACATGGTCATTCTTACGGTCCGTGTTTATGAATATAACGCTATTCTGTTCAAAAATATTTTATTGATTTTGGCGGCATGACAAACTCAAAATTGGTGTCGAAAATAAAATTTACTCGAACCAGAAATGCTCATAGATTCCGTTTAAAGCACGGGTAACTGCTAGTTATAAATAATTTAACTTGATTGAATAACTGAGTTTTACCTATCCAAATGAATTATAATAAAACTAGCTGTTACTTCGCATGTAGTTTCATACTTAAGACGTTGTTCCCAACTTTTACTGATTTAACTGTTTTCGAAGCAAATAAGATTTAAAAATTCTTTCAGCGACGTATGAGAACCAGATTTTTGATAAATGAAATACGATGTATTGCACATGTAAAATTATACTTCCAGATCAAATAGAGATGTCTGTTTAATGAGTGTGTGTACAGGAATTAATGTTGATTTATTGTCAATGTTTGCATTTAATTTCTTACTTAGTTTTTGTGTGGCCCTAACAGGTTTATCACTCTGTATATGTATTTTCTCGTGACCATCTAACCAATATTGGTAATTGGAATATAGCGGAACTAGATATGTCGATATAGGATAATTGAATCTGGTATGTATTGTTCCAAGAACTCTAAGGACCTGTTGTACATCAACTACCACTAGCCAATTATAATAACTGGGGCGCCATATGAAACTTTTATATTAACATTATTGAGCTATCTTATTTTTCTAAATAATATTAATTTGTTAAGCTCACATAGGCCTATAACCTTCCATATTACACATAAGTGTCTCAGTACTTTCTTTATGAAACTATACTTTCTTTCACGAAATTCTATAGTTATCCAAATCCTTCCGGGAAATGATCATCACCACCTACTGTCTATTGGGAGTTTCACTGCTCATCAACTTTCAACACAAATTTACCAGCTAACTTCAATCAATGCTATTGGACACATTATCCATGCGTGACCATATGCCGGTGTTATTGGCGACAAAGCGTGTGTGTTGCTAAATTAATACTGCCGATATTGTATCATTGACATCCAATATCCAATTAAAATATTAACCGTGCTTTGCGGTATTGATCTCCAAAACAATTATAATAAAGAAAGATGTATCAATAGTACAAAACCCTAGCTGAACGTTTCTAATTTTTAGTAAGCAATGAGGCGTTTTATAAATATCGTCCATGTGAGGAGATTATTCCACTCAAGGAGGTACAAGAGTCATCTGTTTATGAGCTGATGTTGAAAACTGTTATTTTCTGAAACATGGTACAGATGGATTTTTGGTATCTAATAATAAAATAATTCTTAATAAATAATTCAAGATTAAAAATTCTTGGATGCACCTGGACATTCTTCAACAGCACTAAATGCAAAGTACCGGTGTACATTCCAAGATAAAACAATTAGGTTTTAGAAATTTCGTCAGAAACAAATGTGTTCATTGAACTTTCTAAATGAATAATTGTTTTAAAAGCTGTGGTAGTTTATGGTGTTTATTATTGAAATGGATATTAATTTAAAACAGTTTGATCACTTTTTAGTTTGGTTACTTATTGTATAAAATATAAAATATTTTTATGACAAAACAAATGTATTTTATTTATTTTGGTCCTTTCAATATCTAAAATTAAACTAATAAAAATAAAAATCTCTTAAAGAATAAGTAAAAATTGTTTAAATTGTAAAAAAATTACAGAATATCTACTAGTATATTAAATTACAGAATTTTCATTCAAACATGTATAAACGTTCCACTGAAAATATTAACATTTATACCTAGTTTTTGATTAGGATACTGTTTGTTACTTATAAACATAAACTACATTATGCACGAATAAATATAAAAGTAGCTGAATTTAAGATGTCATTTTACAAGTTGTAAGAAATTGTTTTAACAAATGACAGTGACCACATATCCCTATAATTCATATATCACGTAAGTTATATGTCAGAAAATAAGACTGTTAAATTCACAAAAGCATTTCCATGCGAATGATCTGCCTCAGATATTTGAACGAGTGTAAACAACCTTACATGTGCTATTTTACATGTGGCTTGTTATATTTGTGGCTTAATAGAAGCTCTTAAAATAATAAATATATACAGGGTGAGTCAGAAATATGGTAAAATATTTTAAGACGTGATATTAGAGATAAAAAAAAGAAAAAAATGTTATATAAAGGTAGGTCCGGAAACGCTCCATTAGTGAGTAATGGCTGGCGAAAGATTTTGCTTTGTTTTCAGTTCACCTGGTGAAATTAAGTGATTCTGAAATGTTTTATTCTTACTTTTTAACTCAAATAAGGTGTATTTATAAGGCAAACCACCTGAAAAATCAAATAAAACCACTCTAGAAGTTGCAGTCAACAGTTTTTTGAGAAAAAGTATGAAATTTGACAAAAATTGAATACCAAAAATACCGTATGAAATGTTTGATGTCCAATAACATTGTTACATGACCAATAAACAAAATTGTTTTTCTTAATACAGGTTGTAGAGAATATAATTCTGAAAACAACCATAATTAGCAAAGTTAACTAAATGTGTAAAAAGTTATGAAATTGACTCCTCACGTATTACACTACACAGCAAACTTTTGTTGTTTTATAAGGAATGAGTACTGTAAAGATACTGTGTGTGTGTGTGTGTGCGTGTGTGTGTGTGTGTGTGTGTGTGTGTGTGTGTGTGTGTGTGTGTGTGTGTGTTAAGTATTAATACGTGAGGAGTCAATTTCATAACTTTTTTACACATTTAGTTAACTTTGCTTATTACGGTTGTTTTCAGAATTATATTCTCTACAATCTGTATTAAGAAAAACAATTTGTTTATTGGTCATGTAACAATGTTATTGGACATCAAACATTTCATACGGTATTTTTGGTATTAGATTTTTGTCATATTTCATACTTTTTCTCAAAAACTGTTGACACTACAACTTCTAGAGTGGTTTTATTTGATTTTCCAGGTGGTTTGCCTTATAAATACACCTTATTTGAGTTAAAAAGTAAGAATAAAACATTTCAGAATCACTTAATTTCACCAGGTGAACTGAAAACAAAGCAAAATCTTTCGCCAGCCATTACTCACTAATGGAGCGTTTCCGGACCTACCTTTATATAAAATGTTTTTCTTATTTTTAGCTCTACTATCACGTCTTAAAATATTTTACCATATTTCTGACTCACCCTTTATATATATACATATTGTTTAAAGTAGGTAGCTCTAATATTGTAAATTAAAATAAATATCCGATTTTCCGGATTTTAGCTCATAAAATAATTACCATCCTGATTAATTTCGGACTTGTTGTGAAGATCTGTGTCCTGTTACAGGATTTCTTCATCTCTGTTATACGAGATGGGTGAATCTGATAGGTATAGTTTCAAATAGTATATATACATATTTTCATTAAATGTTAACACAATAATATTTTATATTATTTAAAAGCTTGCATGGCGAGAACAGGGGACATGTGTTCTATGATAAAATATATTACCCCACAACTTGTAAACACATGGCAAAACAATATCTGATTCAGGGTATCTAAATATTTTTCTTTTTAGCAAATATCCCGATTATTATAACTATCATTTATCTAAAGTTTCAATATAGCATTTGGAATCGTACAAAAATTGTTGATTAGTTACTAGCCTATTAACACCAATAAAAAAGTTTTGAAATGCGCGAAATTTCAAACAATTTTTGTTAACAATATATATATATATATATTGTTAACAAAAATAGTTTGAAATTAGATATATAATTACTCCCGGCGGAGCAAGTACTTTTTGTGATTCAATGTTTATTAAAATTAAATTATATATATATATATATATATATATATATATATATATATATATATATATATATATATATATATATATATATATATAGTTTTAGAATATATATTTTGTTATTACATGTTTTTTACATCATGTAAGATTTCTAATAACGGAAGTACACAGTTGTAATTATATACAACAGTGCGGGCGTAATTACGAATGCGGTAACTACCATAATTCTTATACAGTAGATTCAGGCTACACGTTATCCAGGGGAATTATTTACTTATTGCTAGGTTGAGTTTCATAGCCAGTCTTAAGAAATAAACGATTAAAGATGATGGTTATTCGTAATTGGGCCAAAGTTTATTTTGATTATTTCTTAACATAAAGCAATGTTAAACAAAATTTATTCAAACCTTTTTCATATCTCCTAATATTTCTACATAGTGGCCGGTTAAAATTATAGGAGTATATAATTGATCTGTTGTAAGTAAATATGTTTAATATCACTGATTCTGATGTTAGAAATTAGAGTCTACGTATTTACAAAGAAATTTATAGGCTCATAACAATTTTGGCCTGGCAACATTCAGGATTATGAAGTTAAAAATTTTTTTAAAGTGTAAAAATTATATTAAAATCCCAAAAGGTTCAGTTATCGTCCCACAATTGTTTTACAAATTACATCTGAACTAATAATGATTTTCAGTTGAAATTTAGAGGTATTGGCCACATGTCATGTAATATATCTTTCATCCGACTGAAATGGAACGGATATTTTCATTACTGAAATAATAAAATTAATCTGCAGGTTTATTGTTGCGCATTCTTTATAATAAGAATAGTTAATCAAAGCTACGAGAATCAAGCTGTGGGATTATATTGTAATAATATGTTTTGAGGAAAACTGTGGAACATATATCTAACAGCTCCTGTGCTTATTGTTTGACAGAACAGGTCTCTGAGGCGTAATCTCCTGAAGACGACCATTCAAACTGAACCTCAAAAATAGTGACGGGTTCGTAATCCATTATCCAAGGACTTTCAATCCAATAATTTATATAGTTTCCATTCTACATATCCTTGTTTATATAAAATGAAATTACTTGCACATAACATATCATAAATTATGTATTCAATATTTATTCTTACAAATGCTTAGTCAAACAATTCTTGAGAGTGGTGTTTAGAAGCTTGATTATTGTTCCGTATTCCACAAATTGTAAAACAAATAAAACAAATTTTAGAACTAAGTACTTTTTGTCCAAATATATTATATATCAAGTAGTACTTGGAGTACGGATAAGCGTAGAACACGCAGAACCAGACTGCAAAGCAAGAGTTTGGTAGAGGAGCCTCGAGGGAAATCAATTTTCGCATGGCAATATAGCCTACCTCCCTAGATTATTTTTACAACGCGATAAATGGCCCAGCTTAAGTGTAAACACTCTCAATCACAAATATTGCTGGTTTAAATTGAAGATTGAATTCTAAATTCAAACGTTAGAACCTTTTCAATGTTAATTCTACAAATATAAACTAAAAAGTAAAGTAAAGATGTACTATTTTACTATGCGAAGTTAGGGCTAAGAAGGCCTCTCTTAAGTGGTAGAGAGTTGAAATCTTGAAAGTTTTTTCTTTCTTTATTTTTTTTAAATTTTAAAATGGTATACTGTTGGAAATAAAATAAAATAAATAAATATATTAACACTTTAACTGGGGACTAACGGCTTAAATATGACTTATGCCGGGCAGGCTGGCTGCTTGCAAGGACAGGATCGATCAGCGGTCACCCATCCAAACAAGAGCCACGCTCGACGTTGCTTGTCTGGTTATTGTTAGATAAGCGTTGTACTCGCCACACCGCGCCATAGCCAATCACTATACAGTAATATACAGTGTGAGTTGAATTGAACTTTGGGATTTTTAGAGGGTGGCTAAAAATTGTTATATGTAAAGACCATTAAGTGATGCTTCATTTGGAAGGTATTCATAAAAGAAGAAGAAAATCGGAAACTAGAGCTTTGTATCTCAACCCAGTACAAAATGCCTGCTCACTGAATTACAGTAAAAATTAAATGAGGCAAAATATGAAGATCCACATTCAGAAGGTAAATAAATTTAATAGACAATTTAATAGACTTTCCTTACAAACCCAAAGCTGTTTTACAGTTATTACCTGCTGCAGGGCAGTCCTCCCTTATTTTATAAGTTTTAACGAAGTACAGTATCATGTTACGTTTCTGGTTGGAATTAAAAAAGTTAAGACGTGTTTCTCTGATACTTTACGTTAAAATGTAGTGTTGAATGTAGGAGTAAAATGTAGTAATTGAACAAGATCGTATTATATGATCCTGGCGATACAATGGTATGGCGACTGGAATAGTATTATGAAGTAAGGAATTTATTTAATGATACTTATCCCAATCGAAATCATGTATTTAAATCAGGAGTTAAAAAAATAATATAACGTTTCTAGGAAGAGAGAAACATAACCAGCATGTTGAAAAATTAAACCTTTGGTTTGGTATTGTTAGAAATCAATTGTTCGGCCCATTTGTATTGATGGAAACCTTAAAGCCGATGTATATATCAGGAAATTTTACAATATTAATGTTATCCAGTTATCTAAGAAACTACCAACAACTGTAATGAAGTTTAGTTCCAGCAGGTTGGGGTACCTCCACACTATAGCCTGAATATCCGAGACAAACAATATTGTTCCAAATCACTGGATAGGCAGAAAAGGAAGTACCGAGTTGCCACCAAGATCTCCAGATCTATCTCAACTTGACCACTTTATGTATGGTCACATTAAAAACAAAGTATATAAAATGAACCCCTAGTGCATTATTGATCTGACCGAAAAGTAAACAGAGTTTATCCAGTTTTTAACTCATACTGTATAGTTAAATTTAATGTCTATAATATAGGTACTGAGTATTTTTATTGATAAAATATTATGTTTAACTAAAACAGTAAAAGACCCTGCGGTTTAAAATATGATAGTTCCTACCATCAGAACTAAAAGTCAAATCTCATAGTAATAGAAAATAAGAATAAGAAGTAAATATAGTGAACTTGAACTGATGTAATATTTTAAATATAACTTCTCTAACTCAAGTATTCCAATAAGAAGACATTTTATTAAATTATTATAACTAACCGTTTTAGAAAAACATTGCATATATAAAATATTGCCTCCACAATGGTCATCATGTGTACATCAGGTTATAGGAGTACAACATTGTGTTTTATTGATAAATAATGAAAATATATTACGAGTAAATATTTTTTTATTCAAATAAAACATAAATTTTATTGCTAATAATAAGTATGAAAAAAGACATTAGATAATAGGAGTAAATGATAGTAGGATATAGCAACTTGTCTCCATAATATTATCTCTTTTTAATCCGTTAAAATTGTACATGAAGGGGACTGACTTATAATAATAGGATAATACAGATATATTAATTGGAAAGTATGTGAATTTTTATATTTAATAAAAATTATGTTCTTGTTTCAATAAAACAATCTTCTATAATGTACAGGACCATGCTTATCAAGATAAGTACATCCCTGAGGGTTTGTGATGAAAGACTTTGTAGAGTCGGTGCTTTTATAAATCTCATAACCTTCTAGTTATATCTCTTTATCTCATTATGATGAGTGATTTGATGTGAAAATCGTTGTTCAGAACGCTACAAAATAATAGAGAATTGTATATAGAGTGATTTTTGTCGGGAATATTTGGATACAAATTTGAAAAGTCTGAGTCTGGAGACGACCGGGTTAACCAACAAGGTTTGTTTGGACAGATGTTCAGTGTATCTGCAAACTTAAACAGTGTCCATTCAAAGAAACATGTTCAGGTTGTGTTTACTCGTTTTTTTGTCCCAGTTTGTTTAATCCAATTGGATTTGAAAATTATGTTTTGATGTATTTTATTGAACAGAGATTACTTTATACTGTATAGACATTACCCATTTTACTAACGACAAAAATATAGATCATATTTAATTAAACTCTATTTAGGAAGAATAAGTCCTAATACTATGTCATCTATTCTTGTGAATTTGTAAAACAACATCTTGCAGCATCGTGTTAGTGACCTCGGTTATTAATACTATTATTAATTGACCTTTACAAACATAGACAATTTATGGCGAGGTAGAAGTAAAAAGTAACTAGATTTAACAGGCAACGATAGAGGGGAGTGCCTTCTCTGTCACTTGACCTGGGGATCAAAGCCTTAAAGGTACCAAACCACCATCGAAGGTCCGGATAGCACAGTCAGGATCGCTTAGCGGGCACTATGGATGGATGCAGCAGCCGCGCTCGAGTTGGTAAAGCCAAGTCTATGTTTAAAGTTATGTAAATGAACACACACACACACACACACACACACTATATATATTAATAATATTGCCGTGCATATATGTGTATATTATTACTATGCATACGAGAATGTTGTTACTGACCAATAAATTTATCCAGATAGTACCTTATAAAATCCAAAAGCTTGAAAGGTATACATATATTAAATATTTTATAGTCTAGAAAATTTATATGAGCTTAAAAAAAGAATTCAAGAGCTTTTGAATTTCTTGAGGGTAACATTTTAATTCCAGAAGTTCCATAAAAAAATGTTAATGAAAAGATAGTGTTGTACAAAGGCTGAACAAATCTTGGTCATTAGTTGCTATTCACAAAAAACGTTGGCAGATCAAAGTTTCAAAAAGCCAGATGCTTCAAAAGGTATGTATTTAATAGAACATATAGAGGTTATAAGTTACAAATTGGTCTAAAAGTAACGCAGTTGAAGAGCTTTTAGAAGTCAAGTAAGATCTTGATGAAAAGTCCGGGGACTCCTACAGCTCAGAAATTCCATACACGCGTTTCTGGATGTCACCATAGGAATGAACCATACAAAGATATAGGGTATATTTTTCAGAGGCAATGGTGAAGAATAAACCATTCCAAAGAAGCTCTAAAGACTAGGTCCCAATAATAATTGAAGCCTGATTATTACGTAATTAGGATGTTTTACAGATCATTTAAAGGACGCGCTGGTCGCTTTTCCACACTTAAAAGTTTCTTAACATTGCGTCTTATAAACTAAAACTGAAGGTTTTCTGTATCTTTCACTCGGCGAGTAACAGAATTTTTCACTCATTATGTTTAATTTCTTATATATTCTTCTCAAAAATTCACGTAGCAAACTTCATACGTGCAACTGTTGGTTCCCTTTCTTATTTAAAAATCACCACTATTTATTATTATTTCAAAAAACCATAAACTTAAAAAGTTTGTAATGATTGTATTTTTTATATTATGTTTATTATATTGAAGTTCAATCACAAGTGGTGTGGAAATAATAATAAATATAGAATGTTTCCTTATAAAACTACAGCTATTTCCAAAATAAAAATATAAGTAATACACGAGTTTATAAAATAGCTTTCTATACATACATATATACATACATACATATATATATATATATATATATATATATATATATATATATATATATATATATATACATATTAAGTCCCTTAAAATAATGCGCACTTACATGGGCTTAAAACAGGTTTGTTTTTATATCGTATTAAATAAACTTTAACAATACATTTTTAATCAACTTAAAAACAGTTTTGGAGATAAATTCCGTATTGTATATAAATTCGAAATAGATAAATCCCATCAAAGCTGATGAATAGAATAAGTTAACGAAACTTATCACTATGCCAGAGTCCTTTTTGTTAACAAAATCGCAAAAGTTAACAAATGTTAACATATACGGATTATTAACAATACAAGCTTTGAATATAAAGCTCCCAAACGTTCGTTTTTATTATTCCAAAAAAAGTGATCCAGGAAGATTAATAATGATTAGATTTTTTATGTTAAGGACAATCAGAGTTGTAATAGCTTTGCACTTATCTGAGAAACACAGAATATATGGTAAAAATTCATAGCCTACGAAATGTGGCAGGAGTGACAGATATTACTTCCTTGACCGGAAAAGTACATTTGTTGACCACATTGTATGTGACCGGATGTGACGACATCAACATAAAACTTTCTCAGAGACCAACGTTATTTATGGTCTTGTTCCACATGAAATAACACATTCTAATAAATTTAGCTTTAAAAAGCTCTCACGGATTCGTGTTGTAAAGTAATCGAAAATAGTAACCAGAATTTTAGGTGGCCCATGAAAAGTGACTGGAAATGCTTACTGAATATATTATAAAACAGTTACATTAAAATTGTAATATAAAGAAATTTTTAATTCATAGAATGTTATAATAATGAATCTTGATAAAAAACGATGATAAAAATATAAATAATGATGAAAAGTTCATCGTGCTGTTTGTGTGAATAGTTCCGTATTCATTTGAATAGTAGGAGAACCACTTGAGTATACCAGTAACTTATATAAAAGGATTACACAAGAAGAAAGGTACAGAAACACTTTGATAAGCTTTTCATATTATCGTTCATTTTGTTATGCATTTACAAGAACGAAAAGATTATTTCAACTTCTTTCTAAGTCAATGACAAATCTGTATTTATTCAACAGTAAGGAGTCAACAAAGCATTATTATCTCGCAGGAATTAAAGTTGATTGCTCCAATTAGTGCTCGATTGCATTGTTTTATCTGCTTTTTTGCTTGCTTTGTAGCTTTTTAGCCTGCTTCCACTTTCTATGGGCATTTTGTTTTCAGTCGTTCTTCGCTGCAGTTTCACCAATCCGATGCTGTCAAATTTCCTTCAAATTAATTATATTACATTACTTCTTGCATTAAATTACTTTACTTACTTAGTTACATTACTTCGCATTACATTAGACACGGTTTTATAAAAATTCTAAAAAAGATTATTATATAATACTTTACTAAATCTAATCGTTTTTAAACAACGCATTATATAACATGTCAAAAATCGTTAATATACTAATTACATCAAGACTTGTAGTCCAGAAGGCAATAGCAAAACTTTGATTGTACAAGCATATGTTTTGGTTTTTTATTTTCTATAAACCAAAAATAAATTTCCTTCAGTCATTAAATTGATCAATACCTAAGGTGGGTTTGGTGGATGTCGATATAAAAGGGTATCAAAAGGGTTGAAAATCAATATGATGAAAATCAATATGATCAATACGATCGATATGATCATGGTTTTCTTAGTATACAATAAAATCATCCTTTGATTACGAAGTTAAATGTTAAATCATATTTAGCTAACTATGTAAATACTCCTAAATTAAGTAACACTCTCTTTGTATAGCTGTCTCACTGTCATATAATTATTGATTATGCGTCTAACAATGTGTTCGTCGCGTTTAGTTTTTCATGTTCGGATAAATATAATGCGAGGCAAAAAATAATAGCTTTAAATTGATATACTTTTGATACTTTCCCAATGATAACTTTACCATAACTAGCGCGTCTGACGTATAATGTTTTTTGAATTGGTAACAAGGATCGACTTACTAAATTTAAGGTGTTTCTTAAGTTATGTACAGAATTTTCATGTTGAATTAGAATGAGAAATGTATATACATACATACATATATATATATATATATATATATATTAATCTTCAATAAGAATTCTTCAATTATTGTAATAAACATTTTCTTTTATATATATATATATATATATATTAATCTTCAATAAGAATTCTTCAATTATTGTAATAAACATTTTCTTTTATATATACAGGTATTTGGATGTTTGAATTGTTTATGTTTAGTCACACAAAACCTAGTGGGGAGATTTGTACTTAATGTGACATATTCATTACTTAGGCATGAGAATAAATACAAGCATACCTTTTTTTAAAATACAACTTACAAATATTCTTGAAAGTTATAGCATGTTTATTTACTGTTATGATGGGCAATATGTTTTACAGATAGTTGAGTCACAGTACATAACGAGTTGTAAAATTTTTGAGTTGTTTGTATTGACAGAAATATCAGCATTAGTTTGGTTCATTACATATAGTGATGAAAATTAGTTTATCTAAATTTTATTGTAGATAGCGGCAGTGGCGAAGTAAATCAAGAAGTTTTCTCTCGTCTTAGTTAATGGACTAAATTGATAATATGTACATATTTGGTGTAAAAATTGGTTTATTTTACTATTGTGCGATGGCAAGTTTTTCAGCTGTTTTTGAAGGAACAAAAAGTTATCCGCGCACTATATTCGGTTCCTGAATCGAGTTTAGGGAAAATCGAACGCAGTAAGCCCTTGACGTAGTAAAAAGAATCAGAAACAATAAACAGAAACTATATGAAATTTTCAAATCACCTGAGGGGACATAAACTTTAGTTTTACATTTATGAGGCATGCGGTATTGAATATGTGTATACATATAGGACAATGTAGCAAACAGAAGTTTCACTTCGTCTGGTTTTCAGGTATGCTCGTCTGCAAAACTCATACCGAAGATAGAAAGAAAATACACGAGGATTTATGGGAATAAGCCATTAAAATATTATTATTAAATCAAGGCAGTTTAAATATCTCTATGCGGTTGTGTGCATGCCTACGTAGATTTGTTCACAGAACTGTTTAGAAAACATTTTAACTTACTGTGAACAGACATCCTACCAATTTAGATATGTAGAGGAGTCTGGCTCAGTCGGAAATGAGAATTTTCCACTCTGCCCTTTATATCCAAAGTGTAATAGAAGCGCGGAAGTAGACGTTATTTGATTATATTACGTTTTTCAGTCCAAGTAATGTATTTAAATTGTGATCCAAAGATTTACAGAGTAAGAACGACTAATAATTGGTTTAGCATTAATAAAAGACCGTTATGAGAGACCAAACATCCGATTGAGTATAAATTCAATAATTTTGAAATTTTGTTTTGAATGAGGGGAATTTATCGTCTAGAACCTAATTATGAACCTAATGAAACTTTAATACAAGGTTAATATCTATTCTATTTTTCAATGTTATTTATTTGCCCAAACGGAAAAATATTTTATAAATAACCTATGGTAAATTTTTTGGCTATGGGTTTTGGAGACCCAAACATATGAACTTATTTTTATATGTTTTGTACTGCCTTTTACCTCACAGCACCTATAAATATTTATAATTATTATTTGGGATAAAAATAAAACTCAAATTTTGTTTTAGAAATATAATTAATTCTAACCACGTGCATGAAATGATCTTGCAAGAGCTGAACCTTAAACAAGAGCTGCTTGGAATTTCGCATAACCTCTGAAGCTTTTAGCCATGAGCATTAAATATGTGTACTTGATAACCACGCCTCTTTGCATTTCAAAAATACGGGTATTATGAGATTCAAACGCAAATGCTCTGACTGAAAAAAGCTGAAGACTCTAACTGCAGGATTCCTCCCTGATCTAAAATAAGTCTAGTGTAACTAAAATCGTTGGATATATTCAACGAAATTCGTGGAATGATGCAGGGATTTCATTTAGTAGTTAGATGGTGTCCATTAATTTGTTACTCTCTGATTAAACCCCCCCCCCCAACATGCTCTTCATGCTTGAAGTCTAACTCTTCTCTATGTATATTTATTAGTCACCTTTAATTATTGCAGTAGTGTATTTTATACCATTTAAAAATGGTAAGCAAGTGATTTCTCTATTATTCAGCATGAAATTGCGTGGAAAACTGTGGGTAATATGTTGGTATATATTATAAAATGCTTTAATAAACAATTAAATACATAAATTTTTCGTAATAAAAACGTTATTTATGTCAATTTATGTCATACGGTAAGCTTTGTCTGGCAACTACATTACCGGATGAGAAACACCCATTTTTAATAAAATAAATTTAGAACTTTTTAAAACTATCAGCAGCTATATATATAGTTTTAAAATAAAAAATAAGAAAACATAATATTTCTACCAACTAGTGTTTATCTGTATAGCCGTTCTTGACGCTATTAAGAGTGTTAGTAAAATTTTAAGAATTGAAAGTTATATTAGTTAAGTACTACTTTAAATAGCTGCATATTTACAAGAACATAAAATGTTGTACTGAATTTTAAAAGGTCACAAGCCCTAAATTAATAAATATTTTAAATTTTATAATAACGTCCAAAAGTGGAGGCGCATATAAACACAAAAGCTTTTCTAAGAATAGCTAATAATATTAAGTTAAGGCTTAAAGAGGTAGTTGAGCATTAAATTTCTTGTTATGAATTTTTTGGAAATAAATAATGAAGCTAAGAGATATTACGCTTGAAATGTTTTTTCAAGTTATGAACACATGTATCCATCCATACATATATTAATGTAATGAAAGTAACTAAAATCTCCGAACTAACCTTACTACCTACATTCAAGAGAACATGTTCTAAGATTCAAAGTGTTATATTACATTTAAATTTATTTATTTATTTTATTTACATATATACAAATATATTCCCAACAGATTTCACGAGAAAATTTCAATATGGGCATTTCCATCTTCACTGGCGTATGCAACAACAAAATTATTAATATACACTATAAGATTCAGAATAAATTTAAAGTTGTATGATCTTAATAAACTAAAAATAACTAACAGTAACATTCTCTCTTTGTATGCCTATTAATTAAATTCAAGCAGAGTAAAAAGAAATTCGTCAGCAGCAGTTTGACAAACGGCGACATAAGCATAAACACATTATTGGTTTCCAAATTTGTCATTCATGTGTTCTGATCCATTGTTGCTTCATGGAATGCGTGGCTGTGATGTTACGTGCATATTTTAAGTACATACTTTTATAGAAATATCCTGGATTTATAATGCCATAAACAGTGCTGAAACCCCCCTTACCCTCTTCGTGGAAGGTGCTGGAAGTCGGCTTGACCTAAAGAGAGATGGGTTCCAAGTTAAAGAAAAACTAAATCATTTTCTAATTTTTTCGATTGCCATTCTGGAGGGAGGCCAAGAAAAATCAAGTGAAGTACTCAGATAATTACCCCCTCCACCATTTATATTTTGCACTAAACATTTCTCCATAGCAGTATATAAAACGAACAGTAATTGATTATAGCTTTAGCAAACATTATCCTTTTCCACGAAAACTATAACAACTTTTCATATAGCTAACACATCAACAATGAAATGTTTAGGTCAAGGATTGAAACTCCTTCTTCCCTATCTGCAAAATATGAACAAGGCCCAGATTCACATTTTTCACTCTATGTAGTTGGTTTCCCAAAAGATTACAAATAAAATTTTAAAAAAACCATGTAGGTTACAACCTTGTCTCTGCTGTATGACTTATCTCACCGTATATCGTAGTGGAAGCCCATCCCTGGGCAACCGTACATTGTTCAGAACGGTGACCTAAGCACCGGTACCGGTATAAGGATCGAAGACACTATAACAGTGTTTACGAATTCTGTAGAACTAGTTAACAAAACTAATAGATCTAAAATATTGAAAACCCTGGTTACAGACGAAACTACATAAAATTAGTCTAATGAAATGTCAAGAAAAATTTTGTTTTTAAATAAACAAACATAGCTAAAATATATGTCTCAAGAATCAATAACCTACTTTAATGCATGGAAGTTAATGTTATAGTTAACAAAATTCAAACAGTTGCCCAAACAGTTTGTAGAAAAAATTTAAACGGGGACCAAAGATTTTTAAGTTTTATTAATTTGCATAGTTGGATAATGTAGGTGAATTAGAACTTAATAAACAGCAAGACAAGAATATAGTTAAATATTGGAAAAACCAGAGGAACCTTAATATATAACTATGCATGAATAAAGAACTTATACCTTCTGAAGCTACCTAGACATAATCTTGATGATGCAGTGGAAAAAGGAAGTCAGAACCAGCCTCTAGTAGCTCATGAAAAGAACGGGGTTCACAAATTTGGAAATATAATTTTCAAAAAATAAATTCAACCAAAAATAAACCATCCAAAAAAATTGAAGCATTATTTTACCTATTGTACAATTATTATTGTATTTTTTTTTAAGAACAGTATTCTTCGCCTGCCCGCAATTTTCACACGCTGGTTCATTTTACACTAAAAGTGCTTTCCTAGTAAACCTTAAAGCAAAGTATCGTAACAGTTATAGAAATATATAACTCTTGTAAGCATGTTATTAGTTTTTTTTTTGTATTTATTGAGTTTTTCTAAAATTGAACATTAAAAAATATCAAAAGCTCCCGCATTGGACTTCGTGTAGAAAAGTATTATATGTTTTCGATAATAAGTTATTTAGTATATCATAATACTTGTTAGTATATCATAATACTTGTACTTTAAACACTTCCACTTCATATTTTTCTTTGATAAATCGTAAAATACACAAACTAAATCTCAGGACATGCATTTACCGAGACAGTAAGTATTAAGCCATTTCTTAAATTTTGTCACTCTATTCTAGATTCACCATATGTACGTTTTGTTACATGGCTTAAAATCGATCTCTAAATGGGAAAGGAGAGATCCGAACTTATATTTCACTAGTGAATTGCTTTCAATCCAATCAACTGTACTCTAAACACAATCCGTAGACTTTAACCAGACAAATTAACGGACAAACACCAATCTGCCCAACACAGCAGTTTACCTGAACTGTTGAAACACAATTAAAGTTAGCAGGAAATGTCACTGTGGACATTGTACACGACCAACTTCTGGATTTTAATTGCGGTTTTGATTAATAAATTCAACTCTAAAAAGTTATTTATCTGATTTATTTCGTTTTCAATCAGTCCGCACCAACCTCAGGTAATGACAATAACAAGGTAGTAGCAAGGCACACGACGTGTCACGTGACACGCCCTACCTTGTTTATATATAAATAAACTGATACAATGGAGTATCGATGGAACCGATTGTATGTAACAAAAGTTTTATCAAGCGATCCACCAAATATCACGTGTTTAAAATATCACATGACTTTAATGAAGTTTGTTTATAAATTTGTTGATTCTATGATTTTTCGTTGCCATCTTGGTTACCCAAAAGACCAATGTAAATATTTCGGCTCGCCAAATCTCTTAAAGTGTCATGTAAGATAATTGTGCTCAAAGTTCATCACGTAAAAATGAGGCGAATTAAATATGTAAAGTCTATAGGTTAGTTTGCTTTCCAGATATTGTGGCGACAGGGAGACGACAGACTTGTCTAGCCTCCCAACTGACGGGTTTCGCTAAACCTCAGCTAATAAATATAATTAATAATACTGTACGTTTTTTTTAATGCTTTCCCGTAGAAAATAAGGGGTTATATCAGTTGAACAGCCCACCCTTATTCAATTAGATATCACGCGTCCTTAGCAAAGATAAAGTCCTCAAAACTTCTTCTCCTTCCGCTTATTGCAACATCTAAAATATGACACTGTCATAGACAGGTTCCTGAAATCTGGAGTTCTCGTCCTACAGAAGAGACCTATATATATATAAGTTTTCAGGCCCTGAAGGAGAATAGTAAACTACAGGCGACTAAGCAGATGTGAGAAGTAGCAGAAGTCAATATTGTCAGAGAATAAATCATTCCCACCACACCTACTTGATGTTTATCTTTAAAACGTCCATGAGAAAAATAATGTAACCGTGGTAATAATGTTTAACACAGTATTTTTTGTTGCGATTAAAAATAAAATGCAGATAGTTGGAAGTATACAAGTATATGCATTACAAGTCTTTAATGAATGTCATCATTTATTTCAAGTGTAATTCAAATTTGTTATTTAGATCTTACATATAATTTTTTATTTAACAGTTTTATGTTTACAGCTTACATTCTAAGTATGACTCAAAATGCGTTATTCTTGGTAAACGCATATATATTCATAAGTTTTGGTCCCACTCAAAGCTAATAAAAATAAAAAAAATGTTTAAACTGGGAGATTGAACCTCAGCTACGAATTTTTCAGTGTTAAACGCTGAATTTTTCATCTATATCTGAAAAATTAAAATGTAGGTTTTAGAAAAACTTTCATTACGATGTAAGTAAAAATTAACTCAAAGGATTCAGCCACTTAGGATGATAGAAATCCTTGCATATTTTACCTGCATTTGTATGCAGCGTGCGATGCGAAACCTTATACAAATAGATTTACTGAGAGCATTAAACAAGATTGCAGTAGCCTAGCCTTTTTGTATTTATTTGTGATACAAAATTTTTGAGCGTACACTTATCAGTTGCAATAAAAAGACTCCAATTAAAAAAGCTATAAATTTTGTTCACGTTAGGTTTTCCCGATTTCTGATTTAAATTGGAAATAAAATAGGCTAGTAACAGTTCGGTCGTTAATTCAATAATCAATAGATACTGCTACAAACGTTCAACTCAAGTTGAGTTATAGGATATTATTAAATTGTCTAACAATATAATTTGTATTATTACTTAATTAAACCTAATTATATAAATTCGTTTTGCTTAAACAATTAAACAAATTAAAAATATATAAACTTCTTTCAGAAGTCAACAAATTTCTTATTACATTTCACTAATTAGAAATACTGAAACCCGATTCGGGTAATCCATAAGAATACGCAAAGCCGGATTAAGCTAGTTATCATTTTCTAAAAAAATATAGACAAAATACATTATATATATATATATATATATATATATATATATATATATATATATATGAGATTTAACAAGTTTGACAAGATTTAACAATAACAACGGTAATTTAACAAGATTCAACTGTTTTTATATATATATATATAAAACGAACGGAACTTAAATTTATTTAGTTAAATCTCATGTCGTTTTTAAATTGCAACCTTAATAAAATTTTTTATTACGTTGTGCTTACTTGTTTATGCTTATAATTCTTACCCTCTAAAGTTAGTAAACGCAGCAAGACTAGAATGTGTTCCATGAAGCCTGGCATGGAATGCCTGAAGTTAAAGTAAGGAGGTTTACCCTTATGGAGTGCATCTACTAAAACAGAACAAGTTAACCTTCCTGAATATTATAGCTTTGGTAATTGATGTTTACAAGCAAAAACAATATCTTACGCCATTAATATGGACAGCTACTGTTTCTGAAAGTATAGGATACTGTCAGTAAAATGGAAGTGAATTAGGAAAAAGATGAAAAGTGGCACTTATAATTTTATTTCATGGAAATTTATATAAAAGATACCAGAAACTGCGTAAGTTATATAATTTTAACCGTCGTCGGACATTGTTTTCATATTAAAGTTGATTTTAGCTTCAATTCACTTTCCGCTGCACGTTTGGATCTAATACTAATACAGACTTGAATCCTGGATTCTGGAGCCATGTTCGTCTGGTGATATCGGATAAAGTCGACGATGAAGAAGCTTAAAACAAAGAATATACATCGTTTCATCAGCTACACATAGATTATAAAATATAGTGTAAAGAAGAGCTGAAAGTGCTGGTCGCAAAACTCCTAAACCATACACAAAAAGTTGGTTTAAGCATAAATGAAGAGAAAACCAAAATAATGGAGTGTGGGAGAACAACCCAAATAAACAATGAAAATAATATAGAAATAGAAGGGCACAAATTTGAAAAAGTAAACAACTTCACTTATTTGGGAGTAATGCTGACGAATAATAATGAAGAAGATATGGAAATACAACAAAGGATAAATGCAGCACACAGAAGTTTATCAGCATGCCACAAGCTATTAAGCTCTGGACTACTATCACACAAAACCAAACTCCGTATATATAAAACCATTATAAGACCAGTTCAGCTATATGGCTAAGAAACTGGGTGTTAAGTAAAAAAACAGAAAAACGTTTGATAGTATTTGAGAACAAATTATTGAGAAAAATCTATGGGCCAACCCTTGAAGATGGAGAGTGGAGGATAAAACATAATGTAGAGTTGAGGCAACTATATATGGACCCAGACATAGTGGCCGAGGTGAGAAGTAGGAGAATGAGATGGGGGCTGGCCATTTACTAAGGAAGGAGGACAACTCCTTAGTCAAGAACGTCCTTGTAAACAATCCGGAGGGCAGAAGAGCACCAGGAAGGCCCAAGTTGAGATGGGGAGACCAGATCAGAAGAGACATAAGAAAACTGGGAAGAAGGGAAGAAGAGGCAATTGATAGAGAGATCTGGAGGCAGTGTGTTGGCGAGACAAAGTACCACCTTGGGTACCAAGAGCCACGGCAGTTAGTAAGTAAGTAAGTGTAATGCAGGGAAACTAGCACTCTCATTTTCTCATCAGGTGCAAAAAGTTTAGTCTCAATTATAGAATAATTAATATGGAATAACTATTGTAACACTAAATAATAATTATGGAATAATCCAATATGGAAAGTTACATCTTGGGTCTCCTGTAACTGTCATATTCCGAATAGATTACAATATTCACAAGTAACAAGAAGGAACAGTCAGTTCTATGAGCTGAATCAATAGATAAGGGACGTTATGGACCCCTCCAACAAACTTTGGAACATGTAGACAGTTCAGACGTGTCATATTAATTATACTTGCCTAGACTACTGCATCCTTAAAGAACAAAAACAAGGGTTTCAAGAGGATTTAATAAAAACCAAATTAAGTATAACAATATTTTCTTGTTTTAGGCTATATCCTATATGTATTAAACCAATATGTTAGTTAAATGTATTAATTTGACTAATGGCATTATCAAGGATATCACTGCAACCCTCCTTCACGTTAACCGTAACCCTCCTAACATATTTTGACCTAAATAATAGTAAACTAACAGTGGAATTACCCGATAATTGCAATAAAATTCACAATAAAAATGTTAAGTATTCCAATTTATAATAAAGCACTAACAAAGAATTCTTAACCTTACATATATTTTACTTTCAAGTGCCGGAATATTGTCAAATTGACTTATCTGAAATTCAACACAGCCATCCGTTCCGGTGGTTTTAAGTTGTAAATAACTAAAGAAATTTACAAAAACGATTAAGTTATCAACACCGTTTGGTGATTGATAACTGTAATATCAACCCAAACATGTGAACATTATGTCTCGTGGATTAAAACTATTTTTGTCTATTTAATTATAGGTTTGACGTTGTAATAGCAATTTAGAAGTATGATACTGCATAAGCCCAGATTTATTTTTCATTTCAAAATTATATATATGCAATTTCCATAATTATATAATAATGAAATTATATTAATATAATTGCGTTATTTTAATTAAGTTTAAACTATTGGATGCAATTGAAGACAAATTAATTCACCCGAAAAAATAGATCGAGGGCCAAGGAAAGCATGGAGAGCTAAATGCCAGTTTTCAATAACAATATCAATGTGAACTGATATACTTTTTGTCCTCAGATCGAAGGTAGTGAATAGAGTGACTAATGAACAGAAATATAAAAGCCTATATTAACATGCCAGAGTGTGCATGAACTTTATTTAATGATACATGTAACACGTCTTTTACTTCAGGATAGGTATTTCATGATGAAACACTCATACTAATACATTAACTAAAATCATTGGTTTTCATACTTTTTCATAATAGAAAAGCCTATATTAACATGCCAGAGTGTGCATGAACTTTATTTAATGATACATGTAACATGTCTTTTACTTCAGGATAGGTATTTCATGATGAAACACTCATACTAATACATTAACTAAAATCATGGGTTTTCATACTATGTAAGTAATAATCTTTCACTCTCCATACCCAGTGGTCCCCGATTAATTGAATAATTAATTTACATCTTGTAATATTTTTAATATTTCATTATAAAACTATTGCAGGATGTGTCTATGTCCACACGGTGTAAGACGTTGGACTTTAAATTTGTGCTAGAGGTGCAGGTTCGAATCGTTTCTGTGACCATGTCACCTTTTATCAGTACTATTTACCTGTTAAAGCATATCTTCCTTATTCTGTTTGACGTAAAACTCGTAAAATACCAGTGAGTAATGATGACTGGCAGAATATGTGTCAAACAAAGAAACGGACTCTCCTTAATAAAGTAAGATATACATGTTCTTCAGATTTAAATGTTAAGCACCACTCAGTGTCAATATGACAAGATACTGATGGTATTGAAGACAATAATCAACCGATCCCACTGGACAAAGTGCACAACTTGTATGTACTTCTCTTGAGTTAGGAATTCAAATTAATTCTTTTAAAATTTGTTATTTAATATTTATCACATTTAAACACATGCCTTGATTAATTTTTCCTGTTTTAATAACTTTAAAGTAAGAAATTACCGAATGGTGATTAAAATTTACAATTTTTTAGCTGCTCCAAAAGGTCACTTGTGTGATTAATAGTTTTTTATCAGGACCTTTAAAATTCGTGGTCACTCAATGGTGATTATTATTTGAAATCTTTCAGTTGCTCATGAATTCCACATTTAGGTTTGTGAACTAAGTAGTTATTGTGCCAAAAAAATACTTCACAACATGGAGGGAAGGTGTGAAGAATTTATTTTTTTTAGTGTGAACCATTATAATTAATGATGTATAATTCATACAATGTATTAGTTTTTTATAAGTTGGTCTTTCGCACTTAACATAATGACATATTTATGTTTTAGACTTGAGAAAAATAAAAACAAATAATGATGCATTGATAATTTACATTCCAATACTATAACGACTTGGATTGTTGATATTAATATTCCAGAGTATTAATATTTAAATTATCAATGAGACATCCAAGACGATAAAAAATATTTTTTGATTAGTAAGCTCCTAGTGAATATTCAATACAATTTATTACTAAATTTGTTAACTATTAAATATTATCTGGTTTGTCTAAAATTAAAAATCACAGTTCTAATTAAAAATAATGGATTTATTAAAACTGGAAAATTAATAAGTTCAAAGTTTCAGAATTTTTATCACTCTATTTTCCACAAAGAATTGACAAACCTTTTAGTAAATTTAAAAATTCCTTTGGCAAGAAATAAAAAATATTAATCAAATATATGAAACTAAAAATCAGAGCTCTCTTCTAAAATAAAATAATAAAGTTTTACAATAAAAATAAAATACCACTTGGAAATAAATAAAATAAAAAAAGTTCACTTCTAAGTTCACTTACAATTCAAAAATGAAAATTTAATCTTCTCTTTACACTAGTTGAACCTTAACTTTCAAGTCTCTGCAATTCAAATTACAACTCTCTCAAACAATTATTAATGTTCAATTAATTTGCAATTAATAATTCACAATAAAACAGTTCCAGTTAAATATTAATAAATTACTACTTTTCCAAATCTCAATTAAAGTTATTAACAAAGTTCAATTTTAATTCACTTTTCTTGCAAGCATGAACCAAATGTAATTTGTATGATTCTATTATGCTCTATTGTTCTTCGAGAATAAGTTATTCAGATTGCTCTGTAGTTTCTATGAATTTAATATTTCCTCAAAATCCCTCGCGAAAAAAATTTTTAAGAAACACGGCGCATTGTAATTAACTTAATACACGAAAATAACCAAAAGAAGGGCGAAAATTATGAGCGAGCGCTTAAATACTTCCCTTTCCAACCAACCTTTCAGGACATCCGCGGTGTTCTCTCATTGGTCCAGCTGTGTCAAACAAGGAGAACAGTACTCGCAACAAGACAAGTTCTAATCAATTCAAGGCAGTCAACCTGCCTTCCTAACAATTTAAAACTACTAGTACTAACTTGCCAAAGGATTACATGTTCGTTTTTACCCTGACTTTTCACAATCTAATCTAAAATTAAATCCCAATATTCGATTTTAATTTAATTTAAGTTTTAATTAGAAAAATAAATCAATGTAGCTTTACAAACGCTACAAATAATTAATATACATCTTATTTATTTATTTTTTATAGTTAAAATAATCATTTTTATTGATTAAAAAACGAAATTATTCCCTTATAGTTGTAATTTGTAGGGATTTCAATAACTGTATTAAAATCCGAACATATTGTATTAAATTGCAATAGCCATACAATAGACATTTTCATACTCATTAAAATGATAAAACACATAAAAATAATCATTAAAATGTTACATGAAACGATATCTGCTGGTTTGGAAATCAAGTTTTAAAAGACCAAGATATAGTGATTTGTCATAAAACTATAGAATATTTATTATTCATTTTTATTTAAATATATTTCAATTCTGCATTCTTCAATTCTGTGTGAAATTATTTTGATATTTGAGCAAATAGAGCCATTATTCATGCGAACAAGCCCATATCACAAACATAAAGGATTTTTTTAAGGTTTCCTACACTGTATACCTGCAATAAAGTCAGAGGACGTAATAAGCCTTCCATTTCAAAAGCTATGAATCCACTGAAACAGTCATTAAAGGTCTAAAAATAGGCCTTCAATGTCGCTTATACAGAAATAAATTTTATACGGCAGCTGGTTCCTAAAATACTGCGTGGAAATTAAGACAGATATAAGAAAGGGTTATAAATAAAGTATTTCCAGTCCCTCGAGTAATAGACTTTGCTAATGCTCAGGCTATACGATAATCAGCATGAAAAAGCTTAAATTAGATGTGTAAAAAATTTTTCAAGTTATCTTAGAATTAAAACTGTATTTCTTAAGCAAATATTGTATTAGTACCATATAATTACAAAATATTGTTTTTAAATATACAACTTTAACCTCTAGCATATACTTACCCAAAAAAAACCACAAGAGCAGTTTTGTTTGTTATGCATAGAATTTAAACGAGGCACAAGCCTTAATTTTATATTATCAGTTTAATTACTATTGATATATCACTGAAACCTGCTTTACAGTACAGTCGCAGCCTGTAGATTTGAGCTACCTATGAAGTCTGTGACAGGACAGATACCACAAAGAAAAAGTAATCTGCCGGCTAACATCGGAACTGTGATATAAAACAATACAGCTATTGTTTTCTAAATATCCATATCTTCTGAAATTATAACATGATAGTCCTTTTTTCTAGCTTAAGCACTTGTTGAATAAAAGCACATCAAGGAATATATGAAGACAATCTGTTTAAAATAATGCGTGGAAAAGTGTAAAGGACTAGTCTGTAATAGTGATAGATATTATTTAAAACTTTTACTCTACAGCCAATCAATCGCTTGCTAACGCTGTTAGCGGTAACTATTTAAGAGGATAAGGATACTTTTGGACTAATTAGACCACTCACTGAACCTCGAACAATCAGCATTATGTTGGTAGCAATTATCAGGCAATATACGCGCTCTGTTGCACCTTAAGGCCCAATACGTTAGATCAATAACCATACTAATGTTGGAGCGTGATGCTGTAATTTATGCATTTATAGATACATACATACATATATATGAATGCTGTGTCTGTTTTTTGATTGGTAAAGTATTGATTAGTTCATGCATATATTATTTATTTTATTATACTATCAGGTCTCTGTATAATTTTCGTAATATATATATATATATATATATATATATTTATACATATATATTCATATATATACATATATACACATTAAATTTTAATGATTGGCAATAGCCTTATTTAATTTCAATTGTATCGCAAAAAGTACTTGTTCCGCCGGTACTCGAACTCGGATCTCTCACTTGCCGGGTGATTGTGCTACCATTACACCACAGAGCCCTCACTTTTTAAGATTTCAATTATTTTGTATTTGGCCGTATCTGTCACATATGCATTTAAAACGTTATTATTAAGTTTGGTTATTTAAACGCATATGTGTCAGATACGGCCAAATACAAAATAATTGAATCGTAAAAAGTGAGGGCTCTGTGGTGTAATGGTAGCACATTCACTCGGCAAGTGAGAGATCCGGGTTCGATTCGAGTCCCGGCAGAACCAATTATATATATATATATTATATATATATTACTAATCACTGTGTTGAATAGAAGAAAAGAAAAGAACTATTTTTCACTTCTATATTTCGGGGGATTTAATACCCCCGTCTTCAGGAAGTTTTTAAATAAAAATGAATACAGAACTATAACATGTAAACAAAAATTAATAAAACATAAATGTAAACACAGTGCATAACATTTGACAAAGTCCAGCTGACGTGAAATTTTTCTAATTTCAATCTTGTTGGAACAGTTGATTTTTATAAAGAGTGGAATGCAACTTGTAATTTATGGCGAATTTTGAATGTTTTAAAAATTATTTAAAAAGTTACCTTAAATTTAGACCAAATGGATTTTTTGTCTTCAACATAATTTGATGAGCTTGCTCCATGTGCTTTAATTTTAATCTGTTGTAGTTTTCATCAGGGCATTGTGGTAGTTGGTGTATTCCTTTTAATTTAAAACACTCTTCAATTTTGTCTTGTTTGTGTTCTAGACAATGTCTTGCCAATGGTTTATCTTTTTTTTTTTATGTGTAATTTAGTTTGGAGAAATCCAGATTCAATAAAAACATCTAAATCTAGAAACGTGACTTTAGATTTAGAATATATCCATGAAAATTTTAAAGAAGAGAAATCTTGAAGATCATTAAGAAATTGTGTCAATGAATCGACTCCATGATCCCAGATGAAAAAAACATCGTCTATATAACGTAGCCATTTCAAAGGTATTAAGCGTTGTGTATCTAAAAATTCTTTTTCAAATAAGCCCATAAATAGACTTGCGTAAGATGGGGCCATTCTAGTTCCCATTGCAGTACCAGAAATTTGTATATAATTTTGGTTATTGAATTTAAAATTGTTCATTGTAAGTATCATTCTGATTAACGTGATAATAAATTGTGTTGTAGGTTTAGTATTATTTGGTCGTGAATTTAAAAAATATTCTGCTGCTTTTACTCCATCTTCATGTGGGATGTTAGTGTAAAGGGAATTAACATCCACTGTTACTAAAATAGAGTCATCAGGTAATGGTTGGTTGATAAAGGAAATTTGATCGATGAAATGCAATGAATTTTTTACATATGATGGAAGAGATTTTACATGTGGTTGCAACTGATCATCAACAAAAGAGGATATCCTTTCAGTCGGTGACCCGTAACTGGATACAATGGGTCTCCCAGGTGGATTTTGGATACTCTTATGAATTTTGGGGAGTGTATAAAAAATGGGGGTGCGAGGTTTTATTGGTGAAAGTAATGCAATGTTTTTTGAAGAAATATCTTGTTCTGGACCATTTTCCTCCAAATATTCTTTGATTTTATCATTAAATTTAACGGTTGGGTCTTCATCTAAAGTTTGATATGTATCATGGTCTGACAATTGCTTTTGTGCTTCTTTAATATAATCTTCTAAATTTTGAATAACAATTTTGTTCCCTTTATCGGCAGGTAGAATGATGATGTCTGTGTTATTTTTTAATGACTTTATTGCTTTAAATTGGTGTGGACTGAGGTTTTCCTTTGTATTTAATGACTTTTTAAATTCAGGGTTGGATAAATTAAACAGAACTAGGTTGATAAACTGTTCAACAGGGTGATCCGGAGGTAGTGGAGGAGGTTCCCAACTTGATTTTGTTTTGAATTTTTCTAAACATGGAATAATATCTGAGTTTAATGTTTCTTGCTGTTTACTGAAGAAGTATTTTATTCTTACATCTCTAGCAAATGCTAGAGCATCATTCAATAAATTAATTTGATTAAATTGAGGGGTCGGACAAAAAGTAAGACCCTTTTGAAAGAACTTCCAGTTCTACCTTTTTTGGAGCATAACTTGAAAGGTTTACAATTAATTGAGATTTTTGTACATTCGCTTGCTGCTCATCGTTGAGATTAGATGACTTAATTTGTGGTTGTTCGTAGTTAAAAGATTCCGATTCAGTTTGTGACATTTCATTATTTAAATCAAATTGTGACATATATTTCCATTTTGTTGGTATTTCATTTCCTAATTCTATGTTTTCTTTACAGATACGTAAAAGTTTACATTTGAGTTTTTCTGTTTTGTTTGTCATAAAACTTTGTAGTTTTTTTATTATGTTATTTATATCGGTTTTAAGTTCTTCACTATTGTAAAGAGACAATAATAAATCATAGATATTCTTCAATGAATTACCGTGTTCTTTAGTTTTTTTTTTTTTTTTTTATGTGTAATTTAGTTTGGAGAAATCCAGATTCAATAAAAACATCTAAATCTAGAAACGTGACTTTAGATTTAGAATATATCCATGAAAATTTTAAAGAAGAGAAATCTTGAAGATCATTAAGAAATTGTGTCAATGAATCGACTCCATGATCCCAGATGAAAAAAAACATCGTCTATATAACGTAGCCATTTCAAAGATATATATATATATATATATATATAAATATATCTATAAGTTATACTGCGAAAATAACTGAAGACTATGTTATTAACTATTTCATAAATACTAATGTTAACTAATCATTTTACAGTAAAATGTAGTTGAGATATGATATTTGTGTTTTATATTTAAGGTAGTACACTAAGATATATTTAAAGCAGATTTGAGTGCTAAAATTTCAAAAATATCAACATATTGTAAGTCCTAGCGAATGCTAAAAATGCATTGTTGTCATATGAGGTGATAATCTGTAATTGAAAATAAAGCTGTTCAAATCCGATTCTAAACTATTCGGTGTCTCTTTATGGCATAGCTTTCTTAGAGTGTTTCATTACCCCTACATACATCACAACTTTCCCGTTTGACGAAGAATGGTTCACTGGAATAGTAATATGTTCTATACTAAACAGTTTACAGAAACTTACGAAGTCTGAAAAGTGAAATATTAGCCATTGACAGATACGATAGTATTAGGAATGATGTATTGGACAAATGAAGAGTTTCATTTATTTCGATACTGATGCTAAAGTTATGGAACTGATCGAGATTATTTCTGTCCATGATAAAAAGTTTAATCGGCAATATTTATTACGAAAAGGGCAGTAAAAATCCACATGCATACGGGTTTAAGGTGATTTGCAGAGTGGCCAAGTAACAAAGAACTTTAGCTACGGTTGAAAATCTGAGAAAGATATTATTCTTATTGAAGTGAAAAGATGAACTGTAAATGAGAATAATGATTTATTCCTTCAAAAAAATTACAAAAACAGTACAAAAATAAAATCTTAGGAATAGCCTAATCACATGTCCAGTAGCGTGATTAGGATTAACAAAATAAAATAAACTTAATATTACTTTTAGAGTTCAGTTTGCATTAAATTACATGCTGGCCACTCTCCGAGGTGCCAAATAATAACTAAATAGCTGGCCCAACTACAAATATTACCCTGAAATTATATCTTATTCATCAAAGAAACACAAACTACCATTAAAAAGTACCATTTGCATCATGTGGTGAATAATAACTGTTATTCAGGAGAAACTTAACAATAAAACAATGTTTACGTTATAAAACATTGGTCACATGTCCTTTATTGTGAAAAAATTGTTATTTTATTACAAACTAATAATAAACACTAAAATATTAAAAAATATTGAAAAACACTTTTATTTAATTGTAAAAATTTACGAAAAGCATAAAATATTGTACCTTTACTTATAACAACGCTAATGCACACTTACGAGCGTGTGACTTTACGTATTTGTTAATTTGATCATTGTAATATAATAATGAATACTGTATAGCTTACACAATCAATAAAATCTAAATTGGTCTTTTTAATATTATTTGGTAGCAATTTAGCAATATTTTGGCATTCCAGTTTAATTTGTACTTTAATTATTGGGAGAATAAAATCGATTTTACGTCCAAATTTTGAAAATGAAAAATATGGGACAAAACAGTAAATATAAAATATACTCAGTTTAAAAATACCTTTCCTTTAACATTTAACACAACATATGTTTGCATTTGAATTGTGTTAATCGAAACTTAGCTTTAAAAGATTAAAGTAGCTGCTAGTAACAAAAATATGAATAACTCTGCTTTATTGGATATGGGCTTATAGTAAACAGAATGATAACAGCAACTCTAATTTATGTTTGGGGAAAACAAAATCATACTATAGAAGTTTTGAGTTAAAATTTTGAACATTATAAATATAAAACTTAAAACAAAATATAAAAGGACCCAGTTTTAATATGATGTAGCTACGGATCCATAGTTATGTGTGAACTTTTGGAGTTATGGACCCAAGAAATGCCTCCTCAAGAATAATGAAACCCAAACAGTTGAATTATGTGTATTTAAAACAAAATTAAATTTGATCTGATCTACTATAACGGGAGCTTGAATTGACGGAAACCTGCCGATGAGGTTTTTAATTGGCCAAAGAACCAGTAATTTTAATACAGTATTTGTAATTTCTCTATAAATAATCCTCAAATAGAATGAAGCTTGATAAATTCAAGTATATATAGAAATAAAAAATAAATATTTATTTCTATGCTTCTTTAACGAAAAGCTGTTATAGTTCAGTTATAAAGATACCAAACCACTGCAGACACGATTGTTTGAGATCATCAATGTTCGAGTGTCTTTCATTTATAGTGTTATTTTCATAAGTACAACACGTTACTAAGTGTATATTTTGTGTTTATTTTGAGGATGTATTATAAATGTTTTAATTTATTAGTAGTCATGAATTTTATTGACAAATATCCTTTCAATTAAAATTGTGTTACCATTTGCATGTTTATTCTAAAAAAATATTTATTTGAGAGAGCATTAATTTATATATTTTTTTAATAGAATAATGATGACAAGTGCTAAAAATAAAATTAATACTGATAAGATTCGAAACGTAGTAATACAAATTTGCATACCATTAAACTTGATGTTTAGTTCACAATTTCCAGGAATACGACAGAGGCATAACATAAAGCTTCCTTTTATAATAATTGCCTTTCTTAACGCCATACGAATGGCATAATCTAATCTACCTTAAACTCTTTGCACACTAAAGGGCGTTTCCTGTTTAAGCCTTATTCTGCCAACACTCGTGGCCCACTGGTTTGTGCAATAATCTTATGAAACAGAATAATAAAGAGATAATAAAATAATAATAATAAAAAGTCAATAACACTGATAACAAGTGCTATGGTGAGAGACAGGATTTCACCCTGCACATATCTGAAGTCTGACGTTGTAGACGCTAGGAATCGACTTCCCCTGGGATATTTTAATAATGAAGTTTTTGAAAATATTACTGCATGTACATAGTTAAATATTAATATTAAAAATATTGTAAGAGAAGTGGAATTGGAGAGGAGAAAGACCACTATTTATGTAGAATACAACTTATGTGTAAAATACCTTGATTTTTGGATATAAGCATCCATTTTCGTACGGGTTTTCGTGATTTAATACTAGCCCTGAATTAAAAGACCTGTTAAATTTTTACTAAATAAATGCCATGCAAGCTCTTGCGTATTAATTTTGACTTTATATATCTTGTTGTAAGTTCACTCTATTGCATACATCCTGTACATAACAAATATATCAATGTTTAGTGATTTAGTAGCAGCAAACGGCTTTTAGCTCATAAGTGCTTTCTTTGACCCACGAGAAGCATTTTTTGTCAGGTAATTTATTCTGTAAAAATCATAAAATAAAACTGCCATTTTAGTGCAATAACGTAATTATATTTCATTTGTATAATTTTGAAATTAGAAAATAATGTATCTATCCTTCCAATCAGATTATAAGCGGAACAATATTTCAGGAAATCAAGGGTCAAGGAATTAACATCCGCCCATTTAATTGCAGCCATACTCGTAAAGCAATTTGCCAATTTAAAACTTTAAGATAGTGACTAAAACTTGTTATCACACTTATCTGTATTACATGCTTAAGTTTAATAAACAAAAAGAACTATTATAAAATGTACCGCAGAAAAGTATTTATTGTAATAAACTTTTCAGTAATCTTATGTCAGTTATAACCTGTACTAGAGTAAATAGTGTAGTTTTAAAGTGCTTTGTAAATAAATATAAAAATAAAAAGGTTCTGAAAATGAATGTAAATTTATAAAGAAACAATTTATTTCCATTATTCGACGAGTTATACTTGTACTTTGTTTGCCTTTCTGAAAACATTGCTGGTTTCCTTACCTCCGAGTTAAATAGTAAATCATGTTATGGAAAGTATTAAGAAACTGTATTCAAAAACCAAATATTAATAAAGTAAAATAATATAAGTTATGATAGACTAGTAATAAATCCATGTGTATGCATTATGATAATTTTAAATTGCCATTAAAATGTTAAACCTATAGTTAAATCTACAAACAAAGTAGTAGAAGTAATTTATAAAATAAATGAATTTAACATGTTCGAGTTTCTATTACAGGTTATCAATCACCATCCAGTTTTGATAGTTCAATCGGGATTTTCCGCTTGGTTCATTTAGATGGAATTTAGTACCATCGTTACATATGGCTGTGTTAAATTTGGGATAAAACCAAGTTATATTAATACGGCACATGAAAGTAATATATAGGGCTAGTAAATGTATGTTTGGCTTAGAAATGTATGTAGGTCTTTTGTTAGTGTTTCTATTCTAAATTGGAGTAACTTCCATTTTTATTGTGTCATTTCTTGTAACTACAAGGTATTTTCACGGCTATTTTACTATTATTTACTTTCAAATAAGTTAGTGAAGTTAGGTTTATCGGAAAGGGAGATTGGAATGTTATCCATTATAATACCAGTGACCAACTAAAATTACATGTTTAATACAAAAACAATATCTGGAAAAACAAGTACATACGTGTGTACCGTAAATTAGTTAATTAAATTTCATACAATGTAAATTTCGCAAACCTAATCAGCCAGTATTATATTATATTATTTTACATCCAATGTTCCGGAACTAAATTATTGGGCGGAGTAACTACCTAATTGGCACGCGTATGAATTTTTTTCTTCTAAACCCTTTGTAGCAGCCCAACTACGTAACCCATCAGACCTCGCGCGCTTTGTCCCGTAAGTAAAATTTATCTTTTCGTATTATTAAATTAGCCCTTTGATGCCAAACGTATAAAATGAATGTAACGTAAAGTAAAGATGTGAATAGTAAAGTAACTTACCCTTGAAGATCTCTTATTTGCTTGATGGAGATAGATAAAGGTTGTGGCGTCGTCCTTATGGCGACGAGCACATTGTTATAAATAGTAATTTGTATCATTTAAATGGCTAATACCGTCGCGAATTTGTTTTAGGCGAGTTTACGTAGCTGATGTACCTCACGTGTTGTTTGAATAGATGGCTACCACTTCCAAACTTCTACTCCTCTTCTAGAAATAACCGTTTTTAGACTACAGCTTCAATGTCTCGTGCCAAGACGCCGATTACCCGGGTTGTAAGTCTACCTATTGTGAAGGGAAGTGAAATATAATTGTTTTGTAAAGTAAAACGTCGTACGCATAATTCAATAGAACATTGGATATTTTAGGCCCACCTAGAAGATATTACTTTTAGTTATTATATTCTAATTGGCAGCAACATGGCAGTACATAACTTTTCATTTACCATCTAAAAGTGGTGCTTTTAAGTTTTCGTAATTACACTGAACTTATAAGTAAACTTTGTATTTCTAGTATTTATTACTACGACCTCAGAAGTCACCACCCCCATGTGTTATCGTCATACGGTACACATTTATTGCGCCAATCTGCTGATGATGTGCCTACTCTGCCATCAACTGGGTGAAACTGAGTGAAAACGCCACAATGCCTGCCATTAAAATAGAATATTTGTCTAAAGATGAGTTGGTATTTGAACTGATATCTAGAGGTATTAAATTAAATAGTGACAGTACAGTAAATGAACTCAGAAAGTCCTTAAGACAGTGTTTGAGAAACAATATTTTACCTACTCCTAGTAGCCTATTAAAAAAGTAGACCACAATCAGGAAGATAAAACTTCTCAGTGAAAAAGTGATATTATTAGAACATGGGTGCAGTGAATTGAACAGTGCTAGTTCACCTTTAGAAATCACCAAATTCCAAGAAAAGTGTAAAACATTTAATAAACCGTTTATTTTTAGACAACCAGCTAGAACTAAGTTCTTTACATAGTGAAACTTTATCAGCTTTAAAGTGTAGGCTAGTAAATGTTGAACAACAGTTAGCTAAAAACTTGCTACCTACAGTGAACCTAGAACAGCTTAAAGTGTTAGAAGCCAATTTAAATGAATCATTAGAACAAGATGAGGCTATGGAACAGGCAGTGAAAGAACAAATAGGCCCTATTTCTGTACAACCACCAACAATATCACAGCCTACTGCCAGTACCCCCACTTTGCCTATAATGCCTATTTATAATGCAAACAATGATTGTATTAGTCAACCTATGTCTGGTTTAAATACGTTTAATAAGTTTAAACAACCCTGTAGAATGTTATTTACAAAATTTTACAGTAACAAATGGCTTAGTAGTACCTGAGCTAATAAACTTTTTGAAAACTTTGTTAAAACTAAAATGTGAAACTAGCCTATCAGAAAATGAAATTTTAGCATTGTTACCATGTTATGCAAAAAGGTCACTTTTAGCCAAAATAATACAGTGTAAGTCTGTCATGCCAAATGTCAACTATCTACACAGGGAATTAATTAGTGCTTTTATCCCTGTAGGCCTAATTGAAAGACTGAGACTAGATTTAGTTTATAGGCCACAAAGGTTTTGATGAGCCACTGTATGAATACATCTATGACATCAAAGAGCTCAGTCAAGTTTTATTGTGTAACATAAGTGAAACAGGACTTGGTAACTTGTATAAAAAGAGGTATTAAGCCTACAGATAGAAATAAGTTAATTTTTGAAAACAATCCCATTTGTTTTACAGATTTGGAAAATGTGTGTGTATAGCTAGTAACAATATAACCTTTAATGATAACTTAAGGGACAATTTAAGTAAGACATATGTTAACAACATGTATCCACCACATGTTGAACTTAGAAAAAGTAGGCCTACTGTCAAAAACCCAAAGTTATGTTTCAATTGTAATAGGCCTGGTCACTTAGCAAAAAATTGTTTTAGGAATCCAAAAACTAGTTGACAGGGGAGTGGTATTACACACAAAACCTAAAAATATCCCTCCCCGGTTTCATAAGTTTAAGAATAATAATTTTATAAATAGTAATACAGTAAGAAAAGAAAAACACTATTTTTATGAGAGTCTATGGTAATGGTAATTAAAAATTGGAGTAAATTAAACTATAGAAAACCTAAATTAAGACTAAATGTTAGACAGTGTAACAATATGCCTTTAATTGAAGCTATAGTGGGTAAAAATGTAAAAAACAAACTGCTTATTAGATACCTGGTGCTACAAGAGATATAATTAGTAAAGAATTTTATGATAGCCTATTGTTGAATAAAAATGTTTCTAAATTTAATGAAGTCAGATGATAGAATGTTTGGTGCAAATAACACCGAAATAAAATGTTTTGGTTACTGTTATGCTAAGATAAAAATTTCTAAATTTTGTTGGAAAGTAAAATTTTATTGTATTGGATAATTTAAAATGGGACATTGTATTGGGAAACCCATTTATAACTAATAGCAAATTAATTTTAGATCTTGATGGAGATTCATGTTATTTTAAATTCAATTGTAATGAGAAAATAAACTATTGTCAGACAACAGCCTTTTGAACATGAAGTAAACAGCATTGATGTAAAAATAGGGTGCACTAGAGCTGAGGCTGAGATACAAAACCTTATAGGGGATTTTCCAAATGTTTTTAATCGAAAATTAGGAGAGGCTCTAGATTTGGAAGTGAGATTAGTTCTAAATGACCCCACACCTGTAAATATTAGGCCTTATTTTATGAGCCCCTCCTACTGTAAATAAGATGAAAACAATAATACAGGATTGGTTGGACCAAGGAATAATTGAACCCAGTACTTCAGCCTACTCCAGTCCCAGCCTTTTTAACCAAAAAGGACAGACTTGTTGCAAGTCAATTATACCGAATTAAATAAAAAGTTACAGAAAATTGATTTTCCCATTGGTGATTTAAATAATTATTATCAACATCTTAGTGGAGCCAAATATTTCTCAATAATAGATTTAAGAAAAAGTTTTTTGCAATGTCCATTATCACCTGATAGTCAAGGATCTTACCTCATTTAGCACTATATTTGGTAAATATAAATTTAAACGAGTACCCTTTGGTTTACATGTTGGTAGTGCTGTATTGTCCGCCTATCTGGATAAAGTCCGTAGACAATATAAAATTTAAATATGTTGATAAATTTTTGTGGATGATATCTTAGTGTACAGTAAAGACCTTGATTCGCATTTAGTACATGTCAGAGAGATTGTAAATAGACTAAGCAAACATGGCTTAACGGCAAACCTAGAGAAAGCAAAGTTTTGTTTTGAGGAAATCTCCTTTTTTGGGGAACTTAATAAAAAATAATACAGTACTATAGATCCCGAGCGAACAAGGAGTATAAGAGAATTTATGCGCCCTAAGAACGCCAAACAAATTTCACAGTTTTTAGGTATGACCAATTTCTTTTCAAAATTTATAAATAATTATGCCGAATTATGTAATCCTTTAAATCGTTTAAGAAGGAAAAACGCTAAATTTGTTTGGACAAGTAAATGTCAAGATTCGTTTGTAAAGTTAAAAGAAGCTATAATTAATCCTCCTGTACTCCAGTTAGCCGATTTTTCAAAGCAATTTATAGTAATGACAGATGCTAGTGGAATAGCCGCAGGTGGTTGTTTGTTACAGGAAAACGACCCAAAATGAATTAATGCCAATAGCCTATTACTCTAGGAAATTTACTGATGCCGAATTAAAATATACTGTTTATGAAAAAGAAGCTTTGAGTGCACTAATTTGCATAGAAAAATGGCACGAATTTTTAGAAGTAAGAACCTTTAAATTAATAAACTGATAACCAAGCTTTATCCTATGTCCTCAAATCACAAAAGGAAGGTAGGAAGGACTTGCCCGGTGGATCGAGAGGATTTTGAATTTGCCATTTGAGGTGGAATTTAAAAGTTCCAACCGATAATGCACTGGCAGATGCCCTATCACGTATGTTTGAGGGCGAGTCGACGGGAACAGCTGATCCGAGCCCCAGTGACTGCCGGAACGTTCCAGATCAAGATAAAAATAGATTATCGATTTCCTTCTGCCATTCAAACTCCTCCCGAAGGCAAACATGTAAACGAACATCTAATATAAAGCCTAAAATGCAGATAAATAATAAGTGCAATAACAAGGATAATTTGTGGTTGTTAATTAATGATTTGCCATTAGCGTTTAAAGATTTAGAAAAATGGGGGGGGGGGGGGGTGGGGGGGGGGGGGGGTGGGGGGGGGGGGGGGTGGGGGGGGGGGGGGGTGGGGGGGGGGGGGGGTGGGGGGGGGGGGGGGTGGGGAGCAATACGTATATCAAGAGCAATTAGATGGCATAAAAACAGCTTGGGCATGACATGTCAAAGAATATAAGACGGATTTTAATGTAGTTAGTAGAAAAATGGGCAGCATCCACAGTACGGTGTTAATACAATTTCCAAAAACCTTATCATATATAATATCTAATGAAATATCACCACTAACACTAAATAATTATAAGCCATACGTAATTCTCAAAACTCAACTCGATAGAAACGAAGTACATGTTTCAAATAGCACCATACAATTCTAAAAAATTGGTTTAAAAACTGCTGGAGGCAAAGGTTTAACAGTTTCCAGGGTAGAAGAATTAATATAGACGGATGCATGCATTTTGAGGTGATGGCATAATTGGTCTGCATAATAGCGTAAATACAGCGTTTACTTCTCCTTCACTTGCGATAAATTCAATTAATATTCCTATGACGAATACCATTTTTATATGTTTGCAATTTTTAATATTTTAGATAGTTTGTAATAGATTGTTCAAACAATTTCCCGGCTAAACTGCTAATACGTCGGTTACTATGGAAATTATATGTAAATTCTTTGTTTTATTAGCATTTTTATACTTAACCTAATTTTAAATATTCTGTATTTGGATATTTAATTTATTTTTTTAAATATTTTGAGTTACTTTTAACTATATTACTCAGTTAATTACGTGAGTTTAGGTAGATTTTATAAAAAATGTTCCTGTTACAATCGCCCTCAGGCGGGATTTTTATGAGATATTTTAAATTTTCTCCTATTATCAGCCCCAGAAGTTTTTAATATATTCACACTTAACATGAAACAAAGGCAGTACTTAAAGCTACTTGGATGAGTTCGTTAGTCTGTCCAATGCAAAGGTTTGTAAAGCAATGGCCATGCACATTCGAAAAAGTTGAAACTCTACTAATTTTCAATGCAGACTGAACACGATACGTTCAGTACATATATAACGTAATTAGACATACCATCAATATGTTCACATTGTTTGAAAATCGTTCAGGGTTACGTTGTATATATATCAAACATTATCATTTTGGAAACGTAGCCCTCAATTTCCCCCAAAAGTTTTTACACTCAATCAACCTACCTTACAAGACAGAAGAAATAATATGATCCTTCCTCTTCATAACACATATTCTTACGAAAAACACATGGCTATATGGGAAGGAAAAATTACCATAAATTCCCAATACACTTAAAATGTTACAATGAATAACAATTTTCAGGAAGTGAGTTCGTAGCTTCTCGTGGATGGCATTTTCTACTCAGTAGAGGAATTTCTTTCCTGAAAATAGTTGGTCTCTTGACTCTCCGAGGTATCAAATGTTATACCTGAAACATCGTAAAACCATTACGATCTGCAGGTTGTAAACATAATTCCGTACAAAATATTATATAATGATATGAGTAATTATGAGTAAATACTGCTGTGAGTTTTACTGCTAAGTTTAGCTATGATTTCCCACAGGCAAGATAGGTTCCCAAGTGGTAGGGTAATGTTTACTGTTGACTGTAAATGAAGTAGGCCTTGGGATGAGATGAGTTAATTTTAAACTAAAGATTACAAAAATTACTTAATTGGAAAGCGTTTCGTACGTTAACTACACACTGCTTACATTTATTAAAATAAACAAACACGATTGGAGGAAAAAGTATATTTTAAATGAGGCCGTCTTATCGAAATTTCAAACTGAAGTTTGTTAGAATTGTTAGATTCACACAACAATGGTTGAAAAGCAACCGTAAATTGTAGAAAGTCAATGTATTGGTAACTCTTTCTAATATTTAGAACGGCCATAATCTTGAGATATTAACAGAAAAAGGTTTGTATAACCATGTACTTTTTTTGTAAAAGCAAATTGATTTAGTTAAAATTAACGAATTTAACTAAAACTTTATTTTGTATAGACTTAAACGGAGAGCCTCTTAAGTAGTACATGTTTTCATAAAAAATTAAATAAATGTTTCTTGTATTACTTAATAATTATGATAATTATCTTATTGTTTTGAAATATTACTAGTTTAATCTTTTGAAATACTTGAGATAAGTTTCTAAGTTTACCAAGTTTTATTTATTAAAAGAATTGAGCACTCATCTCTTTAAGTTAAATGAATCAAAATGAGTGACTCAATAACTCTTAATTAAATATACGTTTTTTAATTCCAATTGGGTTACTTTCAGTGAAAGTTTCTAAAATTCACATATTCAGTTTGTTTTTTTAATTAGCAATTAGAATCTGGAAAGCAACTTTCATATTCCAAAACTATTAATTTAAACCGCAAAAGTTTTTAAAACTTTAATATTAATGTATATTAAAATATGTGATATGGAGGTGTTTTCGTCTGCAAAAGTGAATAATTGAGGGAAATGTTTAATCGCCTCGGATAATTGATAAAACCATATAAGTGATACCCTTTAGGTAGACGTGATTTTTTTAATTAAATTGTGATGTGTAATTGAATTGAACCGTGATATTTTAACTGTTTTTCAAAAAGTAATTGTTGTGACGCTCAAGAAAGATTATATTAATTAGGTCAGGGAATTTTTGCAGTCCTGAATACAAAAGTAAAACCGATTAGAAAACCAAAATGATGATGAACTAACTGCAATGCTTTAGTTTCATAAATACAATACCAATATACAACAGATTTCCAATATACTGCTTTTCAGATGAGTTAAACTGAGCTTAAGAAAAGCTGTACGAATATCGATGACCTACGGTTGGTTTTATAGGTCCACTAACCCTTAGGCCATCGTTAATGATTTCAGGGACGTAGGTGCATGATATAGTGAAAGGTTCCATTAGCTGGAGCGTAGATTATTTAAAGAAGTCAACCTTAGATTTAATCAGGGTGGATTACTGTTTTATATATATAGAGCTTTGATGGGATAGGAATATGCCTTAATAATCGACATGAGATCGCTAATCATTAGTGAACATTTTCATACGTTGCTGCTCCTTGGTTCGTTCTATTTGAAGGCATTGGCCAAATAAGTCAGCTTAGAATTTAGAATAAGTGTCTGAAATCTCTAAATTTGAGATTATTTTAGGTAATAATATACTTGTAAATAGAACATAGGCTAATTTTTAACTTTTTGTCCATCTTACGACCACAAAAAGTTCTAGATTGGATGTTATTATAAGGCCAGTGGGGATGTATGCAGCTAAGTTCAAGGTTAAATCTCTTGTAAAAGCAATCAAATATATTTTGACATTGAGAGCTACCTAGATAGTAGTGTTATAAATAGAATAAAACTGGGGAACAAAATGAAAAACGTGAGGATCTCAGTAGCGGAAATATTGAAAAGGCAACAAATTACAAATCAGCAGGATTATCTAATTTCTAAAAGGTAATTACTATTCTATAAAATAACATGGATATTAATTTTATTGTCATCAGATTGCTAAGGTTTCATTTGAAATCGCACCAACCATTGAAAATCAACGACTCATATTTAATGCACCTTTTGGCAAATTGTTTTATTTTCACTAAGGGTATAGTTAAATACTTTATTATTAAAAATGTGTATGTGACATATTCAATACCGCAGTGCGTAAACTTATATATAAAATAACTCTTTTTATTCTTTATTTTGCAATCGGTTTGTTTTAAATACAGTAAAATTAATGTAAGTAATTATCCACGATCTTTATAACATTACTCGTTGAGAGTAAATTAAGAAGCGAATCGCAAGGATTAGGTGCCCATATCCGAACAGTTTAAAATACAATATATTTGTTTCTAATTTAGTTTAAAAATATAAATAAGATTAACAATTAATAGTAATTTATTAAAAGTAGCTTTTTAAAATTCCTATTATTTTGAAAACATAATTAAAAACAATTTTTCGTTAAAACTTTCAATTGCATTTATTTTAGTCCGTAAAAATCGTTAATATCATCGTTAATATATAATATAATCGTATATATATTTTTAAATATAATGCAGTGTTACTAAAAATTTAAATAAAGAAGCAAACTAAGCATTTCGTTCTCTTCACTAGGAATGAGACCCATTATGGTCTAATAGGTGGTCTCCGGTGTTGATGGAAGAAATATAATAAAGCCTTCGTTGATATAAATATTACCTGTTATGGAGGAATGATAGCCAAGCAACACGAAAGCAACCTAATTTCCATTGCGCGAGAAAAGTCAGATTTAGACTTTCAAAAACTGTTTTTACGTTTAATTATTCATTAATATATGTTGATTCTAAGACTTTACTGAATAAAAGAATTCAGAACTAGTGATTAATAAATTAGTAGTATTTGTGAGATCACAACCCAGTCTACTCTCTATGCAAATTCGGATTCCTGTGATCGCTTGTTTTCCTCGTCCCGCACTGCAATTTTAGCTGAGTACTTTTTAACACGCAACAGTTTTGGTCTATATAAATGTCTGGAAGATATAAGTATTTTCAATAATTTTTAGTGATTATTTCATTTGACTAAAATAAAGATAAGGAAAACTTTTTTACATTAAATATTATTTGGCACACAAATTTTCTCCAATTGCATAAATTGTGCTAAACCTAAATACTGATGTCTTGTACTTGTGCTTTTGATGTGCTTCGAATGTGTAAGGCAGTGGAGCACAATTTAGAAAAAACCTTGCAGCAGTCTTACACTCAGGCATTTGAAAATTGTGCTTGAAAGGTCCCAGTACTACATTTTTTTCTTGCAATATCACTTAAAAGAAAGTCTCCAACTTAGATGTGACATGATCCATTTCATATATATAATTAATTTTACTTTGATAAATAATGAGTGGTGTTTAATAAGGATAACCGATTAGAATATACATTTAATGTTTCCTAGATAATTAACATAGTTAATAAACATAGTAAAATATAAAGAATGAAGAATACTGGAGCATTGGAAAAACATTCTATTTACTCTCACTGGTAAATGAATAAAAAGATTTTCCAGTATTAATTTTATTATTGTGCAAGATCTTTGAAGTACCTGATGATGGAGTCAATGATTCCGAAAGGCTTTGCGCAATAATAAAATTAATCTTGGAAATTTTTCAAATTCATTTACTAGTGATAGTAAATTAAAATATTATATATTTCAATATTGTTTGGTATTTTAAAGGAATAAATAACTTTGTTCAAGTGAATAATGCTCCATATTTAAAATTAGATATATATATATATATATATATATATATATATATATATATATATATATATATATATCAGTCCATTACCTGTTATATACGCTCAAAGTTTCTTCAATTAACTAACTAATTGTGTTTGTTATTAATTTTCAAGTCACTGACTTTGGAAAGGGGTATATTAAGTTTATGTACTTACATTTAACATAGATATCATCATGCTATTTACCAGTTTTCTGATGATAGGTCTTGAAGTAGATTACTTTGGAACATCTATAGTCTCCAATGTTACAGTAGAAATAGTTATACCACCAATAGTAAATAAATTGGTCAATTCATCCTTACTTACCCAATTTCATGTTAAAATTGTATTCCAATACAAATTTTTAGAGGATATAAACAAAGTCAAACATTGCTTGTCGTGGGTGCCCTAGAGAATAAACATTGAAAACCCGAGATATTTGAAATTTCATATGGAAACTGCTAATTACTATACGGCTCCGTTAAAGGTTTGAAATATAAAATTATCCTTTGTCACCAAGTGAATAAACAACGTTTCACAGTGCCCCGGAATAGTTAGTAGTGATGTTAATAAATCTGTCTGAAAAGCCAAGTACTTAAAAAACTATTCAAACAATTTTACTACAGCGTCATATAAACTATAAGTCTATATGGATATATTCTGAAAAAATGGGTTTACATGGTAACCTATTACACGGATAATAATATATATTTTACTAAAGATAAACACTATTTTATTGGCTGAGCTCTATCTATTAATCGTGGATCTGGAAAGGAGTCATTTCTATCTGTCGGTTTGTTCCAATATATCTCATAAATAAAATTATCTATACACTTGATATCATGCAAGACTTTTCATTGAGCAATTACTGAATGTGAGGAGTACTAAGTTCAATGATGGTGCAAGTTGCACATTCTGAGTGCAGCGTCTGGAATTTGACGCTGTTACAGACATACCTCCTGAAATCTGGAGCAAAATTCGTTTGAAGAGATCCACAAAAAGTAGTCGAAGAAGAAGTTCCAATTGAAAAATTTAAATAGTTTCGACATCAAAGACACCTACACTAAAAATTATAAAAGTATGGTGTAATCCATAGGAATAAGCATAATTCTCATTGCGTAATCACAAATGACTATACTATAATGTTTTTGATACCATATATAATCTAGGGTTTTACAAAGAGCGCAGCCATTGTGAGAAGCGTTGATTTAATATGAATGTTAAGTTTAGCTCCAGTTCACCTCTTAGTGCAGCGTCATAATTTTTATTGACCTCGTGAGCAAAATATTGTTTTACTCTGATGAGGAACCCAGTTTAATCAACACAAATATAAATATAAATTTTAATACGATTTTGAGATGCAAACTATGCATGTATCTTTATTTTTACAAGAATGAGTTTTATGATGTGTAATGTCTTTTTCAACTACAAATTTTTATGTATGTCTCTGTATATCTACCAACAGGAAATCTAGATAATAAAAATATATTCAGATTTTCAATTTTGCATGTAAGCTCAGCGAAACCTGTTACTATACGTGTTTTGGCGTAGTTATACTTTGTTGCAATTACAAGTTAATTAAACATATGTATTAATTAGTTTTTTATTAAGTATTATTAGATAAATAAAGTCATTATTATTAGCAGCTTCTAGAGTATAATATTTTAAAACAAGCGTATGAATCAAATCTATGCCTATTACCAAGCGAGATCGTATTTACCTCGTTACAATTTTACTAAAGCGAGGCTTTTTTGGAATGTTTCTTTCTCAAACCGAGATTACCAAAAGAAATATTGTTGTCAAAGTAATGGCAATGTAAATAGTAAACTAGATATGTTGGAGTTCTAATCCTTTGTTTTCTAGAATTAAAATTCTATTTATAGATCCAATTAATATTAAAAAAGCTATTAAAATTGATATCAAACAGATAGCAATTAGACCTCCTACAGTATTATTCAAATATTATTCTTTGTATTTCCAAAACCTACAAATATATAAATCACACACATATTAAAACTGCATCTTGAATTAGATTTATCTCTTAGTTGAAGATATAATTTTCTTGGTTATCGATATGGAATGGACAGCAATTTAATCTGAAATATTAAATTATTTTCACTGATAATATGCTGAAATTAAAGCATACATTGCTGATACATTTAATTATATTTACGAAGATGGATCGTAACAGTTGGATTGCCCAAGTGAAGTGTTCTCTAGCCATTCATCACTGTAGGAGCCGAGATATCAGACTGAGAAATCTGTTCTTGGCGAAGACGAGAAACTTTATGTGACCATGCAAATTTACGACGACATTATATTAAGTGGCTGATACAAAGTGCTATTTCCTGTGACTTAGATATTTTGAATCATATACATACCACTTTTCACTTAAGTATGAATCTTTATAAGGTTGTGTTAAGAAGATAAATTAAGTAAATATATGTAACGTACTTCAACAAGCGTATTTTTATGTTCAATTTTCTGAATCTTAGCAATAATGAGAGTAAAAATCGTTGTGGAAAGCTATGCTGTTCCAACGGCAGATATGTCCGTAACTTGAAGAAAAGAATTGTACAGGTGTTTTTTTTATTTAGGAGGGAGCCAAACATTAAGATGGGCTCTTTAAACCAAACCTTATACTTTTGAAATCAGCAGTATTTAAATGATGAGGTAATTATTATAATACGAGTATTGCATCTCTCATATCGATAACCACCTTAAAACTCTACACTTCAACAGATGCTGAGATATCGTATGATGAATTTGATTTTGACAGAGAGAAGCAAGTTTTACATAACCGAAGGCCAATATGGTAATTTCAAAATACATACATTATACCTTAATATTCCTTAAAAGGCTAGATAGTATTTTTTATATAATTCGCTATTTTATTTAAAAAATCATGGAATGTATTGAAAAATAAATTTAATCAATGATTTGTTTTAAAAAAACCAAGTGTTACAATATTGTTAATAGTAGATATACCGTAAAAGTTCTGTTAAGCTATATAATGATACTATAATGCAGTTTTCTGTTTTCAATAGTACCTTACGTTACACGTGTAAAAACATTATTTGCGCTGGCAGGTATTACGGTTAATTAGCCTTAAGTTAAACAGAAAATTACTCTCATTTCTAAATCAATATTGGACGGAAAGGATTACTGTTTAAAAGCGGATTGAGAGGTAGAAATCTTATAGAAGCTGCTGCTCTTCATTAGTGGCCGCCTTCATTAAGTACATTTCGATATGTATTCCAGTTTTACAAAATAATTAAGCACATTTATGTTGGTCTTAATTATATTATTCATGACTTTAATAAGGTAAAAGTTTATTTCTGGAATTTTTTTTAACTTAGTTTTTCACATTAATGGAAGTTCCAACATTTTGCAAAAGCAAATTTTTTAATAAAAATGGTGGTCATTTGGAATATTTTCAAAGGTTATTCGGATTGTTAATATAAGAAAAGAGGACTTTTTGGCCTTTGACGCCAATTCTTCACCTGTTACCAAAATAAACATTTTTCTTTTGAAAAATTCTAAAAGGAGATGATAAACACGATAATCTCGCTTTCCTTTACAAAGAGGACAAGAACAAATGAAATTAAAACATACCACGTTAAATAAAATTTAATGATAAAATCATGTATTCCTCAGTGCTATAGTGATGACAGATTATGTAAAATAGTTACGTAATTACAAACCAATAATATCCTAAAACGGACGGTAAACTTGGTACTTTGTTCCATAACTCAGGCCAATATTTGTACTAAATTCACAGCCTATTTTTTAATTAATTTTTCAGGTACTGGCAATAATGACATGAGAGGTTTGTAGTACTCGTACGTAGAATTATTAATGGTTTTTCTATGTGTACTACTTTACGATTTATAGGCAACGTTTACCCGAATAATCGTTGTTGTTCACGAGAACAAGAAAATGAGGAATCTCTCATTGCACTTGCTTCGTTTCCCATGTGGCAGGATATTCAAGTAGGGGATTAAGTTACCCCTTCCTGTCGATGCTATATCTTACATAATGTATTGAGAGATAACGGGAACAATCTCATTCATATAATCTTGAACTGTGTAGCTCTGGTCGAGTATTTACAGTTGAGTATTTTAAACATATTTTAAATATTTTAAAGTGCCATTAGGAAATTTTAAACTTTATTAAATAAATTGGAAAACCTAAAATATAAGATAAAAAAATCATATTTATGGTATAAAATTACATATATTGGGGCGCAGTCTCACACGAAGGAATGTTAATTTGCAATAATCGATCAAAGCCATAGTTATAGCAACAACAAGGAGGACAGTTTCTAGGTTGTTTTGGATGATAGATTTCGTCCTGGCACATAAAAAAATATATTTCACGTAAAGCTCTAAACATACATTATCAGTTTAGATTTGTAGTTTGTATAAAACAGAGGGGACAATAACTCTTAATTGTAGCATAATATTCTTAACGATCTAATTGTTATTATGATCATTATCTTTTTACAGGTTTAGAAAAGCTACATAACCTAGAATTCTTACAAGATAACAACTGTCCTAAGCATATTATATTCAGTCCAAAACGTTGACACTATTCAGATACTATTATTCAGAATTTTTTTTTAACATATTTACTTAATAATAAGGGATTAATTTACTACTTCTATTACTTTAAACGGTCACCATCTTGATTTCTTCGAAGTAGAATAAGTGTTGCTTAAAATAGCCTGAAAAGTGACAATTGTTATTTATGTAAAGGAATAAGGAAGATAAAAATTAAACACAATCACGGACTCCCCACCATTTCGAAATCTTTTATTGCTTAAGATTATGCAAAAATACCACTTCTTTACCTGATTTAGCATATATCTATTACGATCTAATGTATTAATCGTGTTTAAAACAACTTCCGCAGATTATTTTATACTGTCTAAAACATTTAACGTATCTTATAAAACGTAACGTATAAAACATATCTTAAATCTTACTAGATATAAACAAACACTTAAGAACAAATTAATGCTATTTTAAATACCTAAGAGTTCTATACTAAGTTTATTGCGCTAAAAAATGTAATAACTGATATATAATCTTTCCATTTCAGAAAAGTTTAAGGTAAATGTTTTGAAACCTTTAGAGATGTCGAACAAAGTTAATTTCATGATAATTCTAAATCGAAATTCCTGTTTTTTAATTCTTGTCACATTCACGTTAATATTTTTTCTAACGTTTTTTTAGTATCACGTATGTTTTCAAGATAGTGGCTATACAAAAATTTAACTAGTATTTCCAATTTCGGGTACATTGCGCTAATATTTGGAAACACGAAACTATCGTAGTTCATGACAGATACAATCCAAACTTCCTAAGGAGCCAGTGTTTTATTATATAGTTTGAGTTCATAATTTTTTTTCAGGATAGCCATTCGCATTAAAAAAATCATTATCTGAATTATTTATGAAGATTAATATAAATATAAAACTTTCTTAAAAGTCTAAATTAATTTTCTTGCATCATTTTCTCTACATAAATTTTGATAACATTGAAGATTTCAAGATGCTGGAGGATTAAAGGTTCTTTTATGGAAGTATAATATTTAACCTTATAATATAATACGTGTAAAAAAATAATTATTTGTATATTTAAGATAATTTGGTCTTGTAGGGATTCAAGATTTGTACTTTCTATATTTTTGAATGTGTTACGGTAGAATTAAAATACATATACATGTAAATTTCATCTGGCTGGGTCTGAAGGAATACGCTTAGTTCAAATGATTATTTTTGTAATATTTCGTCTTATATATCAAATCTATTTTAAAATCTGCAGCTTTAAAATTCTAAATAGTGGCTAGTGGCTAAATGAAAAATTTTTCTACGTATGTTTAAAATGCATATGTATATATATATATATATATATATATATATATATATATATATATATATATATATATATATAATGAATAAATCTGAGTAAATCCCAATGGCTAGTGAAGCTAGAATAATGCCCCAACTTCTATAATACTTGAAAACTAATAACATGCTCCCAAACTCACTTGGTGTATGAAGTTTAATCCTCAGACTCTAAAGCTATGGGTATTCTAACTAGTTTATGAAATTAATCTAGCACAGACTATTAAGTAAAATCAATAAACAATAAGTCTGTTGATCTCACTGCATGCAACACAATTTACCTGAACCAAATTTAAGCAATTAGCTGTCTAAGTTAACATCAGAGCGTGAAGCTGATATGTAAACTTTTGAGAGTTTTTCGAACTGAATTGTTAAAATTAAAACCTAAAATGTGACTTTCATTTACTTTTACAATATGATGAAGCTTTTAAACACGATTTATTGTACGATTAGGTTTCTCTTCCAAGTGTGTGATAAGTAAGATGTGAGTGGCCAATAGTTGTAAAGTAAATCGCACGTTTTGACATGTGAGTGGCATATGAGTGGTAAGCGCGTTGGCTGGTTAGTGAAACTTAAGTGTAACGTTAGTGACAAGTGTGCAATATATTATTAACTAATGAGTGGCAGGTTAGTGAAAAGTGGGTTTAAATTTACTGAGAAGGGGGTGGCAGGTTAATGACATGTTGGTGTCACATTAGTGACAGGTTGATAGCACGTCAACTAGAAGTGGTTGGCACGTCAATGACAACTGGGTGTCACGTCCGTGAAAATGAGTGGCACGTCAATGGCAACTGGGTGTCACGTTAGTGAAAATGAGTAGCACGTCAATGACAACTGGGTGTCACGTCAGTGAAAATGAGTGGCACGTCAATGACAACTGGGTGGCACGTCAGTGAAAATGAGTGGCACGTCAGTGAAAATGAGTGGCACGTCAGTGACAATGAGTGCCGCCCTACTGAAAATGAGTGGCACGTCAATGACAACTGGGTGGCAAGTCAGTAAAAATGAGTAGCACGTCAATGACAACTGGGTGACAGGTCAATGACAACTGGGTGGCACCTTAGTGACCAAAGGCCTGGGAGACTTACTCTCACACTCACCCTGATAAAATTAATGCCTCTAGTGTTCCTTGTCATTTAATTAATACTGAACTCTACGAGGAATATAATAATAATAATTATATATATATATATATATATATATATATATATATATATATATAATATTATTAATTTATTTTAAAATAACTTCAAAGGTGCTAGGATTTAGATTCTTTTTCACCAAAGTACTTTTCACTAACCTTTATATGAGAATATTGTCTTCATCAAGGCATTAATATAGACAGTCTCAACTGTGGCGTTAGAAATATAATTAATTTGAATCAGATATGTTGCCTCCTACGCACGTAAAAATATGAATATTTCAAAAATGTATTTTTTATTTGATAGATTCACCCGTGGGCATTGAAATGTTACTCGAATGTAACACATATTCACCTACTTCTGTTAGAAAACTATCGCAGTGCTCAATCTAGCATAACATTATAATAGACGTTTTTACTTAAAAAGGTATGTATCCCATTTTAATAATTGCGTGCGTATAGATGTCTTGAGTAACCTTAATTTTTACAATATAATATGAAAACATAAATTCATTTTATTCTTTCATTTTCTCGATGATTCGTAAGGATACAAAATGGCAACCATTAAATCTGTGGAAAATAATAGTTTAAATTATATAATTTATTTTAGCCTACCATATAGCGCAAAAGAGTATTTCTTAATGTTTAGGTATTTTACAATAATGTTTGCTATTTCTATATTTTAATACCTGGCAATATTTCTAAAAAGTGGGTCTATTAGGTTTTATTTAGTAAACCACATTACGAAAATAATTATAGAACACTACACGTAAAACAGATCTTAAAAGATTCAGACTAAACTGGTGACAGAGACCAGATTTTTACTATTAAAAAACATAACCTTTCTTTTAATAAGTGCATACAATTCACTGTGGTTTTACAATTCAGCTTTTTATAATGCTTACTTTTGAACGCCAATTTTAAATCTTTATCTTTTATGAAATCAACAGTATTCTAAAAGATTATGTTTGTCTACGTACGTACGTATATTAGAAATATTAAACGTTATTTTGGAGAAGTTTCTTCAGGAATACCAACATAGCATACAAATGAACAATGTTAATATTTTCCCCAGCATATAGGTTTTATGGTTCTACTAACAAAAGGATAATAGTAGGAGACGAGACTAACGGCTAACGTTTAACCCTCCTTATCCCTAATGTCGCAATCAGCAGTGCGGGGTGAGGGAAGGGACGCGAGACTTGCATCAATTAGAGCAGCTGATCTCAAAACTAATGGTGACTATTTATACTGTATTTTGATACGCATATATTTATAAAAATATTATGGTGTATAATATCGTTCGTGTGTTTTTTGTGTTTATTCGACGCAAAGGAGGACTATTGGTAAATACAATCCCTACAAATATGTACCCCTCTTTAGAGTGATATCCGACTTTATTTGAATCGGAATCAGTAATATTCGGCGTTTTAAGTTAAATTGCAAGAACCCTTTAGTTTTGGTAACGGTATATATTTTAATAATTTCAAGTATTTGCATAGCAATAATTATATTTGAAACATCTCGCAACATATAATATTTAATCTGTCGGTTAAAGGCGTTATTTGGGGGTTCATAGGTTGTCAAACTTCTGTAACTCATAGTTCATGATCCCAAACAAAAGATGTTTTACAAACATAGCTCGAGAAATGTGTCGTTTAGCTGCTAGACGCAATTTTGCATATTTTTAAAAAAACATATTTCCCGAACTAGTAAAGCTACCAAATTGTTCATTTTTTTACGAAATACAAGAAATAAATCAAACATTTATTGCGCCATTTTATGAGCATTAAAAACTGTCGTCTGCTTAAAAATGTTTAAGTACAATAACAAAACAACCAGTGTAGTTAAAAAACATTTACAAGACATAAAATATTTTTACACCAATTCAAATGGTATTTCTATTTTACGACATCCGTAAATACGTAAGCGAACACAACAACTTTAAACGTAAATAAAACTTGTCACATACGAGAAGCATTAGATGATCGTAGATCCCGGCTTATGCAAGCGTATTTAAAGTGCTCGTTCTCGTTTATCCTTTGACGGATTTCGCTATAAAAGTACCCTTGGAACTGTTATATTTTTTAAGGTTTTAATATTTTAAATTTTTTATAGTTAATTAAAAATATATAATGCCTTTCAAGTGTTTATTGCTCCCGACATTTGCAAGCTTACCTATAACGTGTTCGTGCTTGTTTATGCATTAAGTAATTTTTTTGAGAAAAGTAAATTTGAGATTATTACAATACTTTTAAAATGTTTAGTATCTTGTAAATGTTTTATAACTGTACTGGCTTTTGTCTTATTTGATATAATTATTTGTTTGAGTGTTGTATATTGTTTGTTATGTATGCTGATTTAGAAGGGATGGCATATTTAGCTTAACTGGTTCGGTTGATAATAATTTATAATAAAAAATACATGGGCAGCTAGCTGCTGAAAGACCAATTGAGTCACGTTTGTAAAATATATATGAGTAGACCTCGCCCGCATCGAGCCCCGCGCTCTGATTGGTCGAGAGGGGGTCACGTGATCCAAGATGGCGGCGCCCATGTATCACGTGATCAAAAAATAGTGGTGTGGGAGAAATTCCCTCATGTGCGGGAGAAATTCCCTGCTCACACTCTTATCCTAGTGTTTTGGGGTGATTTGGGGTGTCAAAACCTGTGTTTTTCTGTAAAATCGGTGATTTTGGGTGTGAAAATCGGTGTTTTTTCGGTAAAATCGGTGATTTGTTGGGTCCGGTGAGGGAGAAACGAGGGACGGAGGGAATTCCAATATGGCTGCGCCCATGATGAATTGGCGGGAACAGGGGAACCTAACCTCACTTTCTTGGTTTCCCGCGTATTCAATATGGCTGCGCCCAGTTGGCGGGAACAGTAGAACATAACCTCAATTGTGAAATTGGCGGGAACAGGGGAACATAACCTCAATTGTGAAATTGGCGGGAACAGGGGAACCTAACCTCACTTTCTTGGTTTCCCGCGTATTCAATATGGCTGCGCCCAGTTGGCGGGAACAGTAGAACATAACCTCAATTGTGAAATTGGCGGGAACAGGGGAACATAACCTCAAATGTAAAAAGGGCGGGAAAGTAAACTAAACAAGAGAAATAAAGACGAATCGTACCTTATTGTGTGATGATTTAGAGCTGAGCATAGGGGTTCCAGGAGTTTAAAATAAAACATTTTTTGGGTAAAAACTAATTTATTATACTATTTCTAAACAACTATCCACATTGGCACTCTTCACTCCCGCCACACAGATAGCAATATGTGGTGGTGACGTCATCAGAGGAAGTCTGTAACATAAATAGACCTGAGTTAGCCAGTTCTGAACAAGAAAATTCCGCGCTTCCCCACTGGCTGGAATAAGCGCGTCCTTGATTGGATGTAAATAGTATCTAAGCGCTCTGATTGGTGGAACCTGAGAGGCCGGCACTCCTTCCTCTCTCTCCCGTCAGATCCGTGCGGGAGGTCAGGGAGATAGGACGTGTGTCGCTCTGAGTTTTACACAATTATTTAAACAATTACGATCTTTTGATATTACTCGAGTAAAATAATTCAATCTAATACGTTAAAATATTTTTACTTTTACTAATACTTATTTCAATTACCGTTAATACTATTCTTGTAACTATTTTTCTTAATCTAAATAGAAATTATCGTCACTAGTAGCAGTTAAGTTTATTAGTCATTTAGTTGATTTTCTAACGTAATATCGTTTCTATAATACCATATATATCCTTAGTTTTAAACATGTCTTACGAAAATATTGAAGTAGATTCTGAACCTGTATATATGGATATGGAGTTGGATCCTGTAAAAACGCTAGGTAAAAACGAGACTTACATAAAAAAATATAGGGTATACGGTACTAAGACCACCTTTAAATTCAATCCCGTCCCTGAAAACATTAATGAAATCGATTGGCTAAGGGCAGGATTTTCTAAAATTGTAAATGAAATGAAAGCAAATTGCACTGATTCGGACTACCTCGGATTTACACTTCATAGTCTAAATTTAAAAAGTAAAGATCCGGGCTACGTGGCATTTCGACCAGCTGATCAGGTCAAAGACGATATCCTTTTTGAAATTTTCGGGGGGATAATTCAAAGTAACGCGGACTCTGTAAAGTCTACCGATACGTTCAAAGTCGAATGTACGCGTGTCAATCTCCCTGTTGGTAGTGGTGGTCCCAGAAGACCTGGCTTGTACAATAATTTTCACGAAGAATGTAAAGCACGAACAGGTATTGTATCGATAGAAAATGTGGACAATCTGTGTCTGCCCCGAGCTATAGTGGTAGCAAAAGCTTACGCCAAAAAAGATCCTCAGTTCAAAGCAGTAAGGCAGGACAAGGGTAAGCGACAAACTTCTAGAGCCCAAAAACTGATGACTAAAGTCGGGGTCCAAATTTCTGAACAGGGAGCGGGGGTCCACGAACTTTCAAAATTTCAAGATCACCTCAAAAAATATAATATTACAGTTTACAACTATAACAGTAAGGGTAGGGACGTGTATTTTAACGGTAATAATGAAAGTGCTCTGTATAAAATTAACCTACTGTACCATAGGGGTCACTACAATGTAATCACTAGTCTGACTGCAGCCTTTTCTTGCCATTTCTATTGTGAGGCGTGCCATGTCCCTTACGACCACAGAGGTTTTCACAGATGCTCAAACATCTGTCCTGCGTGTCAGACAGTTTCTCCGCCCTGTAAAGAGGAGCATGGAGGAATAGTTTGCCCAAATTGTAACATAACTCTAAAAAATCAAATATGTTTCGCGGCTCACCAGGGTGAACGGTGTAAATCTGTTAATAAATGCAAACAATGTCAAAGACTCGTATTTCTGAAACAGCGTAAATCGAAACACGTGTGCGGGGAAGTGTTTTGTAAAATCTGTAATGATTTCAAGGCCCCAAACCACCAGTGCTACATGCGAGTCGACACAGGCAAGCCCAAAACCGAAGACTTTCTGTTCATCTTTTTCGATCTGGAAACAAGACAGGACGAGTACATTGACGATAAAAGGGTTCATAAAGTAAATCTATGTGTCTCGCAACAATTCTGTTTCAAATGTATCGGTGGTGGAAATTGTGAACATTGTAATACCCGTACTCGAGTCTTCAGACAAGATCCTGTAGTTAAATTCATGGATTATGTGATGGATGTTAGAAAAAAATTCAAAAACGTTTGTGTAATGGCTCATAACGGCCAGGGCTTTGATTTTCAGTTCATCTTAAAGTACGTACTGGAACAGACAAAATTCACTCCAGAGCTAATTATGCGTGGCACCAAAGTCATTCTCATGGAATTGGACAACGTGAGATTTATCGACTCACTGAACTATTTCCCCATGGCCCTCTCAGCACTCAACAAAGCCTTTGATCTACCCCCAGAGAAGAAGAAGGGTTACTTCCCTCACTTGTTTAACACTCTGGCAAACCAAAACTATGTAGGCCCCATCCCACCCAAGGAATACTACTGCCCTGAATCGATGTTCGAAAAAAGTTATACAGATTTTGAAAATTGGCATAATGACCAGGTCAACAAAAACGTAGTGTTTGATTTCCAAAAAGAACTTATTGAGTATTGTATTTCAGATGTAGACATATTGGCGCAGGCGTGTATAAAATTCAGAGCAATGTTTCTCGAAGAATGTAACGTAGACCCGTTCATGGAAGCCGTCACCATAGCCAGCGCCTGTAACTTGGTGTTTAGACGTAAGTTCTTAAAACCCAATACTATTGGCCTGGTCCCTAACAATGGATACAGACTTGTTGACATGCAATCCCCCATCGCTTTGCAGTGGCTGACTTGGGAGGAGGATCAGCGTGGCATCCGAATCCAGCATGCAGGGCGGGAAAGAGAAGTCAAAATTGCCGGTATGAAAGTAGACGGTTTTGACGGTGAACGCGTGTATGAATTTCAGGGTTGTTATTTCCACGGGTGCCCTAAATGTTACAAGTACGAGAGGGAAGTGCCCTTACCCGACGATCCCTCAGACTCTTTGCATCTGAGGTACGAAAGGACCAAATCCAAAATAGCTAAACTCCAAAATTCCGGATACGAAGTTATCGAGATGTGGGAGTGTGAATTTAAGAAAATGAAAAAAGATCCTAGATTGGCATACCTAAATTCATTACCAATTCTAAACACGCTCCCACTTAATCCAAGAGACGCCTTCTTTGGTGGTAGAACAGGCAACGCAAGAACATACCACAAGTGTGCAGAGGGGGAGTCTATACAGTATGTGGACGTATGCTCTCTCTATCCTTTTGTTAATAAATTTAAAATGTATGTAAAATCTCATCCTAAAATCTATGTGGGTGACAGAGAATGTAGGGGCGAGGCATGCAGGCTGAAGGTCTTCTTAAATGTAAAGTCCTGCCCCCGCTAAAGTTGTACCACCCGGTTCTCCCTACACGCATGAACGATAAATTAATGTTTGTTTTATGTAGGACGTGTGGGGAGGACATGTACTCGGGTGACTGTGCCCACACCACGGAAGAGAGAGCATTGACAGGGACATGGACGATGCAGGAAATTAGAAAAGCTGTAGAAAAAGGCTATACCATTTTAGAAATGTACGAATTATGGGAATACGAGGTAGTGACCTATGAGGATGGCGGACTCTTCACAGACTTTGTAAATAAATTTCTAAAAATTAAACAGGAGGCATCGGGCTACCCTTCCTGGTGTCTCACTGATCAGGACAAAGAAACGTACATTAAAAAATATTTTGAACATGAAGGTATCAGACTTGACCAAACAAAAATTGAAAAGAACGCGGGTCTTCGCTCCCTCGCGAAATTAATGCTAAATTCGTTTTGGGGAAAATTCGGACAGAGAGAGAACCAGACAAAGACATCGATAATACGATCACCCGACACATTTTTCAAACTACTAACCAGTCCCGGGACACAAGTAAATACGGTTCAAGAAATTAACGAAGAGGTTCTCCTCGTAAATTGGCAAAACATAGAAGAGGTTAGCGAGTCCCTCAGAACCGTCAACGTCGTCTTGGCCGCTTTTACCACATCTCACGCGAGGTTAAAACTGTATGAACACTTGGAACAGCTACAATCTCAAGTCCTTTACTATGACACAGACAGTGTACTGTACATACATAAAAACGGCATGTATAAAGTTCCTACCGGTGACTACCTCGGGGAGATGACCGATGAGTTGGTCGACTACGGTCCCGGGTCATACATTGTAGAATTCGTTTCTGGTGGTCCTAAAACCTATGCCTACTTAGTGTGGTCCACAAATAAAAATTCGTTAGTTGAAGTCTGTAAAATAAAAGGTCTCACTCTAAATTTAAAAACTAGTAAACGTCTAAATTTTGAAAAATTAAAAGAAATGGTGCTTAGTGAAACGGATCCAACTCTAGAAATAACAGAAAACCGTATTAGACGGACAAAAGACAAAAACATAGTTACCGTAGAAGAGACTAAACTATTTAAAATTACTGGTCCTAAGCGTAAGCGGGAAGGAGAGTATGAGACACTACCGTATGGCTATAGTAAAGTTTCTAAATATTAGTATATTATAGTATACTTACAGTAGGTGTAAATACAGCCTCCTTCACTCTTCTAAACACAGACACCACAAACAATAACCTTCGTAGGTCAATGCTTTTCCCCCTCATCCTCTTTAACTTCTCCCGCGATTGCTCGAGTAGATGCTGCTTCTCCTCCATCACTGACCGAGACTGAACGCTCTCCTCGCAACCGCGTACCCCCACTACCACACAGCGTCCACTGACTTTCCTGTCGCTGTGCTTGCTACCGGCCCTCGCAGACCCAAAAGCCTGAGTGTGTGTGTGTATAGGCTCTGAGGTCCCGGACAGAGTGGTTGCGATCCTTCAGGTGGCCTAAACTCCATAATTCCTTGGGATCATGTATGAATGTGTGTGGCAACGAGGCGGGCTAAACCCCATAGATGTACTCTTGCCGTGAATGTGCCGAGAGGTTCGTGGCCTTGGGGTTTGAATGTGATCCTTCAGGTGGACTAAACCCCATAATTCCTTGGGATCGAGTGTGAATGTGTGGGAGATAGCGATGGACCGGTTCAGCCATGACAAATTACAAATGTATATAGTGTTGATATTACTGTAAAATTGTAAATATTGCTGTAAACACCTATATTTGTGCAAAGTGTGAGGTCTCAGTGGGGGAGTCGGTGGTGGTGGGAGAGTAACCGTGGAGGCAGTGGTGGTGGTGGGAGAGCACTTCATTCTCAATCATGGCGTGGAACCCAAAGAGCCTCTATGATCTTTGTCTGCGGCAAATTGCCCAACACCGTATTGACTTCTTACGATATAACCAGATCCCCGAATCCATCCGTCGGGAAATTAAATCTAAACATCTTGAAAACTGCTTTGAAATGGTAGCCAGATACAAAGAAGTTTACGCCGGAGGCAGACTACGCAGACTTTGTCATACGTGTGCTCGAGACCGTTCAGCTGTTTGGGAAGAAGTGTCGACAACGCATTACTTCACGAAAGATACATTTTACACAATGCGTAGTTTATGGGAGTGCGCATCGTGTAACAGGCAACTCTTTAAGTATACGACCGGGCGTTGCATTTGCGATTATTCCATTGTCTAAGCAACAAGGGATGGGACAGTATTTGATCACCGGGCGACAACCAGTTACTTCTGGACTGGCCCTAAAAATCAAATACTGTTTAACCTGGGCATCGAGCATGCGAGTGTTCGATGTGGGTGTTCCAAACCACACCACTTAGACGGCTATAAATACCGGTATACAGATTTCTTTCTTCATTTACAAAATGGACGCTATAGCGAAAGAACTGCACAAACCGGCTAGGAAAAACTATCCCAGACGCAGGGTTACGCTGAAGGGACTCAATGATCTATACCAGGCTGACCTAGTAGAGATGATCCCGTATTCAAGGGTGAACAAAGGTTACAAGTATATATTGACAATGATAAACTGCTTTAGTAAACTTGCGTTTGCCATTCCTTTAAAAAACAAGACCGGTGCAGAAGTCGCGCATGCACTAGAACCTATACTGTCTAAACACAAGATGAAAAACCTTCAGACTGATCAGGGTAAGGAGTGGTACAACACTCACGTCAAAAAGCTAATGGACAAATATAAAATAAACCTTTACTCGACCTACTCACATCTGAAAAGCTCTATTGTAGAGCGTCTAAACAGAACATTAAAAGAGAAAATGTATAGAAAATTCACGACACGTGGAAGTTACGAATGGTTCAGTATTCTATCTGATATAGTCAAGGAGTACAATAATAATGTCCACAGAACAATCGGTATGAAACCAAAAGACGTTAAACAGAAACACGTAAAACAAATCCTTGTCCGTTTAAACAAAACCACAAAAAGAAAACAAAAAATTAAAATCACTAAATTCAAGCTAAACGATAAGGTAAGGATTAGCAAATACAAAGGAGTTTTTAAAAAAGGTTATCTGCCTAACTGGACAAATGAAGTATTTACAGTATATGCAATAAAACCTACAAAACCCGTAACGTACATTCTACAAGACTCTAAAGGTGAAGTATTGAAAGGTGGGTTTTATGAACAAGAACTCCTCAGGTCCAAAACTGGTAATGTATATCTAGTTGAGAAAGTGTTGAGGCGGAAAGGAGACAAAGTACTTGTTAGATGGCAAGGGTTCGATAAAAACAGTGACACATGGGTGAGCAAGCATGACATCACCACACACTGAGTGTGACTGCAACTGCAGTCGTGGGACCGGATGCAGCTGCACCAGCCGCTGCGTGGGAGCGGATGCAGCTGTGCGCTCCAACGTCCAGGAGGGCTACCAGTTCAGCTCTGTTACTTTATATACTATGTCATAATAATGTGCAACTTAGTTTATCTTCGACAATGAGACTGATTAGTCAATCTGTGAAATTACCAGTGAGAAACTTTGACGAGTTTGTAGGTGGTGGTATGAATCGTACAAATAAAAACGGTCCTCTGCTACCTGACACGATTCGCGGATTAATTGTTGGACCGTCCAATTGCGGTAAAACGAACGTACTGTTTAACCTATTGGTAGATCCTAACGGTTTGAGATTTGAAAATGTTTACGTGTTTTCAAAATCACTCTACCAACCAAAGTACCAGCTACTATCCAAGATTATGCCGAAAGAGATCGGATACCACGCGTATGATGACAATGCATCTGTCATACACCCGAGTGAGGCTAAACAGAATTCAGTAATGATATTCGACGACATAGCCTGTGAAAAACATAACAATATACGAAACTACTTCACCATGGGTAGACACAAGAATATTGACACATTCTACCTAGGTCAGACCTACAGCCATATACCCAAACAGCTCGTTAGAGACAATGCCAACTTTATCGTACTATTCAAACAAGACGAAACAAACCTTCACCATGCATACAGTGACCACGTCAATACCGATATAGACTTTGAAAAGTTTAAACAAATGTGTGCTCTGGCGTGGAAAGACAGACACGGCTTCCTGGTCATATGCAAGGACTGTGACATTGATAAAGGCAGGTATCGTATCGGAATCGATAGTTTCATTCAAGATCTATGATGGTAAGGATATACCACTACAATGACCTCAGAGGTTTCTCAATCCAGAGATCCAACAAAGTCCATTCAAACCTGTGCACCTGGTACTATGCCGATAAGAAAAAGTTTTGCGGTAATTACTGTAGCAGACGCGGACCACATGGTTTTCTCTTCAATAGGAGGTGCTGGAGACATAAGCGTGTAGGGATGTACAGTGCTAGTCTACCACCCGTAATCTTGTTAATGATTTCAGCAAGCGAACGGTTCTACAATCGCGATATATGGATAGAGTTTGTGAAAAGAAGTCAAAACAAAGGGGTACCGCTCGAACTCGTGGTGTACCACGAGGACATGCTAAATAGTACGGTAAGAAATCCACAGAACATGTTATCCAGATTCAGACCGTTTCCCGATCAATTCGGTCAAATCGTACCGTTGAGAAACGCTCATGGTAGTGTAAACTTTGCGCAGACCTGTATAAGGATGCTCCAGTACGGGTGTAACATACCGCATGCAGCTCGCTGTATTCTCATTACAGAGAGAACAATACCAATCAGGAACCCTGTCAAGATCTACAATCGTGCTCTAGCTTCAAAGTGCTACATTGACATTAGCTACAACGTAGGTTACGGCCCCGTCCCAGACGGTTTACCGCGAGGTCAAAGGAAGAAAGATTTTGCTGGTGTAAACAATCTTTGTCAAAGTCTGTTTACGACAGAATTTCTCAAATTGGCTTTACCGACCGTACCAATGTACTGCGATAAGTTCGGAATAACACTGCGTGACGGGACTTACTCAATTACAAATACCAAACAGTTTGAGGCTTGGAGGAGTTTTACAGGAGCTAATCCAAGTGAATTCTGGTTACTCAACTCTTACATGATTCACATACACAGTAGGGTGAACAGACCTATAGAGCATCTGAAACAATATATGGAAAAGCACGTGGAGAGTGACAAGTATACTGTAGCTGAGATACCCCAGTGGAGAGACGGATGGAAAAGGACCTTTGTGTTCAGGGACCCTGATAGACCTGTACAGATACCGAGAACAGTTTACCTAAGAGGGCTAGGTACCGTGGTGTCACTAAAGCAGGTCGTACGCTTTCTAAGAAAGCATAAAAAACGAGCCCTCTTCTTTAGACAGGTTGAACTGCCATAAAGTAGTTAGTATTAAAGTACTAAAACCGAGTCACATTGTCAGTTTAAACAATGGCTTCAAAGGAGAAGGACCTTACTCTCAGTATAACTCGTTTGAGGAAAGCTATAAAGCAAAAGTATAAACAGTTCAGAGAAGGAACTCTGGCCACAGACGTATTTCTAGAAAAACAGTACAAACCTATCCTGTCAGAGTTACGAAAAACAACAGGATCTGTAAAAACTGAACCGAAAACCGAACCAAAGCAAGAAGAAGAAGAGGAAAATGAAGATGAGGCAGCCGTACAGTTCACTCCGGACGTTATGTCAACCCCCAAAACACCTGCGTTCCTGCAGGACGATGATGTGCTTGAAGCAGGACCGTCGTCACCAGACGTCAGTGATATACTCAGCACGAAAGAAGGACAACTCTCAGCATCTGCATGGATACAGAACACGTTCTCCCATCCACTAACCATAAGGTACATGACAAGTATGATGAAGGATATGTCAGGTAAACATAGTAAGATCGACCATACGTACGGACCACGCTACGACAACAATACGCTAATGGTAGGAGATAAGAAGTTATCATTTGGAGATGACGGTAGCATACTCGTAGGTGAACGGTCCTACAGACCTACACAGGGACTTTATGAATTGCTTTTTAATCGTCTGCCTGATGACAAACGTTACAACGTAAACGATATGAGAGCTTACAAGGATATATTGACACTGTCGTCTGCTCACAAGAGAAGTTACAATTATAAAAATCACGTGAACCGTAACGCTTCAACGAAATACAAAGTCATTATTTCTCAACTCTTCCCAAAGACCGGTAGCGGGTATAAGGATGTAGGAGCACCAGACCCTATCTACTATGATGACCCAAACGAACTGTGTGACAGACTCAGACTCCTCGTGTCCTCAGCAGAGACCGGTAACACGGGACATAGGAACGAAATAATAAACATTATCGAAGAACTCAAAGAATCAAAGACTATATCAGGTGATGGTAACGCGAGATTCAGATCATTGATGAGATGACCGTCAATAAGTTTGGTCAGAGGCCACAATCTCTGAAGAAGCAAGACATTCAGAGAGTTACGAATACTGTAAACAAAAAGCTAAAGAAAGATGTAAGAAGACTGTACTCTCAAATTGCAATCCTTCAGAATCAAGCGCTTATTCAGCAGAATCAAATAAACAGCTTACAAAATACAAATGAAGAAGTTATAAGACGTCTAGCAGTTCAACTATTTCACTGGATCAATAAGATACACACTACCGTACCTCCAGCTCGCTTCCACGGCGTCTTAGATGTTGATGAAAACACATATATTGACTGGGATAAGATATTTATAAAGAGCAATGTACAGGAGGAGTCTTCATCACTTGCACAATGAGTGTTGACAAGTTTGGTCATACGGTCCGTGAAGGAAGTAAGAGAGGTCCGCCTGGACAAGGATTCAGTCTCACAGTCGACGGCAACTACGATATCAAGGGCAAGCGGTTATGTAACGTGGCCGACGCCCAGCACAGTCTAGACGCTATAAACCTGCAGACCTTGAAAAATAATGTGGATAGCGCAGTCCTCAAGACTGTGTCTGACGTTTCGCTTGTATCCAAGAAAAATGTGATGGACGCTAAAGGTAACAGAATTAGCAACATAGGTGATGCTCTACTCTGGACCGATGCTCTGACTCTTCGTCGTCTTGCTAGGGAGGTACCCTATAAGGACACGAACAGCAAATATTACAGGTTTGACAACTACAGGTTGCGCATGATAGGTGATCCCGCGGAGGATACAGATGCAGTGACGCTAAAATATCTTAAAACGAACACTCTAAAAAGAAGTAGTGATGGTAAAGTCTGGGAATGTGATAACAAAAGACTCGGACAGATGGCTGATCCTCTTCTCGCTGGCGACGGTGTAAACCTACAGACTTTGAACAGGAAACTGAATGAAAAAACGCTGGCGATAGACAAGGACACGATCGACGCTAAAAAGAGGAGACTAGTGAATGTAGCCGATGGTCAAGGACCAAACGATGCCGTTACACTCTCTCAGTGTCAAAATCTATTGCCTGCTACTAAAAGTATTGCGGACGGAACAGTTATCTTTAATAATTACAGAGTTTCTAATGTTGCCGAACCTAAAGAAGGTACCGACGCTTGCACTGTAAATTATGTGAAGGAAAGAACACCGGATACGGATAAGGATAAATGGTTATTTGGACGTAAACGATTAAGTCAAGTAGCTTCTCCGCTGTATGACGGAGATGCTGTTAATAGAGGATACCTTAAAGTGAACACTCCGATACTCGACGGTGACACGTGGAATTGTAGGAATAAAAGATTGAAACTTGTGGGCGACCCTGTCGACATGAGTGACGCTGTGTCTGTTAATTATCTGGTGAGAGTGGTGAGCGAAGTCTTTTACGGTATGTACAAACTACTGGCTCCGACGCTAGACGCTATACACCTAACCGATAAAGACGAGTGGATTAGGTTCAACATTGTCGACCCATACTTTAAAGACCCAGTGAGCAGGGTGAGATCGAAACCGTGATGGTTTTATTTATATGTGAGCAGCTGACATTTTTACCGCCAGTTTACTTTGGAACCTGGCGAGATGAGGTTCTTGGTATTTATTCTATGTGTAGCTCCTCTGATAGCTGCTAATAAAACTTTGTTGTACTTGGAGAGATACGGCTATCTCGATACTAATACCTCAGAGCTATCCACAGACATTACACAGGCGGTCATTAGGTTTCAGGAGACGTTCGGCTTGAATGTGACCGGATATGTAAATGAGGAGACGACTAACTTAATGAACCAGCCCAGATGCGGCAATTCGGACGAATTAATAGCGTCTTTCACTGCAAACCCAAACTACGGATGGCGGAAAAACGATATTACCTGGTTTATGTACGGTAGTAATTATCAGTATGACCAACTATGTCGGGATGCGTTCGCCCTATTCTCAAGACATTCCAACCTGACCTTCCGGCGGGACCCTATAAACCCCACAATCATTTTAAGTATCGCTCCCAGGAAACATCTTTTGTATTATCTACGGAAAAATTGCAGTAGAGTGTTTGATGGTAGGGGTGGTTTAGTGGGTCACGCCTTTCTCCCTATATTGGGGATGAACCAGACAGATGTTCATATGGACGGTGACGAAGATTGGGATTATACAATGGATCTACCTGCACCTGGAAAAGTTTCATTCTTTTTGGTTCTATTACACGAAATTGGACACGCTCTAGGCTTGCAACATTCATCACTTTCGTCGTCTATAATGTATCCTTTTTATTTTGTACCACATGGTATTTCAAATCTTTACCAATATGATTTAGACAGAGATGATCAATTGGCAGTACAGTATATTTACGGACCACCTGTTCCTCCATACACGTCCACCACTACTACTACAACATCTACAACAACCTCGAGCACGACTACCACTACTACCAGTACCACCACACCCACGTCAACCTCTACGTCCCCTACAATACCTACAGAGTTGGACATTTGTACATTGAGACATAGAATCAATACATTTTTTATTGTAAAAAATAGATTGTACGCATTTTACGGCAAGTATGTATGGGCTCTGAGTCTGAATCACGCGCTTAGAACACGTGAGGAGTTTACCAATCCTCTAATAATCACCGATTGGTTGCCGTTTTTACCGTCAGACTTTACAAACATTTCGGCTGTGTACCAAAGACCGAACGGAGAGGTGGCTTTGATTGTGGACAAGACATTGTACATTATTGAGTATCCGTCACTCGTACTTTTAAGACAGAAAAGAATTGATACAATCTTACACTCCAGAATAAATAAAGTGAACGCAGCGTTGAACGGTAATACAGGTAGGACCTTTATTTTTACCGATGACAAATTTGTTGTAGAACTTAACGAATGCACTCTCAGAGGCACTATGTTGGGTATGACCAGTAGCGTGTTGCCAGGAGTCCCTGATGGAATTAGAGGAGGTTTCAGATATATAAATGGCCGTCTGTACTTTATAACAGACAGTCACGTTCTGGAGTACGACGAGTTTACAGGAGTGGTTACAAGATCCGAGGCGGATATCTTTGACGTACTGCAGATCACATGTGTTAGGGAGACCCTGCTCAGGCAACTCTATAACGTATTACGGTATATAAGGGAATAAAATGGGAAAGCACAAAGTAAAGCGAAACAGATTGAAACGAACCGTCAAGCGAGGAAGAGGTCTGGTTTCGAGCGCTTTGCAAAACGCCGGATCGGTCGCTGGAAATCTTTTGAACCGTGCAATTGACGCTCTACCTGTCGAACTCCATTTACCTGGTGGGTACCGATACTGTGGTCCAGGTACGAAATTAGGGGTGAGATTGGCAAGGGGTGATAAGGGTATAAATCCCTTGGACGAATATTGTAAAATTCACGATATAGCGTACTCAAAATACAGGGATTCCGAACACCGAAGCGAAGCCGACAAAGAATTGGCCAAAAGAGCCTGGGAAAGAGTCAAATCGGCAGACGCAAGTATTGGGGAAAGAGCCGCAGCCTTAGCTGTAACAGGAGCCATGAAGACCAAAACAGCCCTCGGTGGAGGGAAGAGGCGGAAGAGCAAGCGAGGGAAGCCCAAACGTAAAGGTCAGGGTATGTACCTCAAGCCGTATCCAAAGAGAGGCGGTGGGGTAAGAAAGAAGAGGAGGTGTTGCAATAAAAAAAAACGTCGATACCAATAAAGCCGTTATCAAATTACGAGCTAGTACACTACGCGAAACTACTTAATATTCCGAATTTCCGTGGAGTCTATATGAGAGACGCTCTACCCAAACGCCCGCGATCGTATGAATCGGCCATAATTAATCTGGATAACTCGACCGGTGAAGGTACACATTGGGTGTGTTACAGGAAGATAGGTGACAGGGTATACTACTTTGACAGTTTTGGTAACTTAAGACCACCAATAGAGCTTATATCATACCTAGGACCAGACGTTAACGTACGGTATAATTACGAGAGAAGACAGAGTGAGGGCTCAGTAGTCTGCGGACACTTGTGTTTAAAGTTTCTCAGCAGTAATGTTTTCACTTAGCGGTCCTGCTCCACAGGTATCATGCGAGGTATTTCCTCCAATGGACGTGAGCGATGGTGATTACGAAATTGGTCTAGTTGACCTCTCCACATACTATACGATTCCAAATATTGAAACGGGAATAAACGATATGTTTTATTACGGTGACAATAAACAAATCAAGATAGCAGAGGGGTCGTACGAAATTGAAAATATCGAAGAATACATCAAATCCCATTTAGGCGCGGATGTGACATTTAGTCTGAAAGGAAACAATAATACGCTAAAATCCGAAATCACTTGTAATAAAATCATACACTTTGACAGAGAACAGACAATCGCTCCCCTACTAGGGTTCAGTAAAAAACCACTTGAGCCAGGCAGGGTACACACATCCGATGTCCCCATAAACATAATGAATGTAAATACTATACGCGTTGAATGCAATATCGCACGAGGATCCTTTCAAAACGGTGTAGAGGGACACGTGCTGCATGAGTTCTATCCTGAAGTGGCCCCAGGCTATAAAATAGTTGAGAAACCCGCCAATGTAATCTATTTACCGGTGAACGTTCGTAGAGTGAACAACATTTCCGTAACACTCAAGGACCAGGACGGCAGATTGATTAATTTCCGTAACGAGATAGTCTCACTACGCTTGCATATAAGAAAACAATAATGGGTCTAGTATTTAGAGAGTTGCCGAGCCACACACTGGTCAGTAATCACCGAAAGGTGGCAGCGTTAACATCAAAGAACATAAAGTTTCTAAAGTCTCTAGGCTTTAAGTATGGCGCTTCTATCGATAGAGTCCGGAGCAATGTACGATGAAGTCGTAACGGGGTGGGAATTTCATACCCATAAACCGTACGCCTCGTCTACGTTTAAGAATAACGATGAAATCAGAATACCGATTAGTCAGCAAGACATAATCACAGCACCGTTCGAAAGCTTCATACATGTTAAAGGGACGCTGCAGGCTAAAAAAGCTGACGGCAGTGCTTGCAATGTAAATCTAGTGAACAACTCGATGGCACATTTATTTGATGAGATTCGTTACGAGTTGAACGGTCAAGTAATCGATAAAACACGCAGTGTCGGCATAACTACGACGATCAAAGGACTGGTATCTTTTAAGGAAAATGAAAAAATGAGTCTGGCTAACGGAGGGTGGCTCGGGGCGAATAATTCCGCAGACGCTGTTAAAGAGTTCAATTACGCCGTTCCCGTTAGGACATTGATGGGATTTTTCGAAGATTACAAAAAGGTAGTGGTTAACAGTAAACAAGAGTTGGTTCTTCTGAGAGCCGCCTCTGATAACAATGCTGTAATTTCAGCTGACGCTGCTACTGTTGATCTTGATATAACTGACTTGTACTGGAGGGTTCCTTACATTACAATATCAGACAGCCACAGGTTAAAGCTGTTGCGTATGGTCGAGAAAGATACACTGATTCACCTTCCGTTTCGATCATGGGAAATTCACGAGTACCCCAGTTTGCCGTTGACAACACGTCATAGTTGGACAATAAAAACGAGTACCCAAATTGAAAAACCTCGTTACGTGATTTTAGGTTTCCAGACTGGAAGGAAGAACAATTTGAAAAAAGACGCTTCCAGCTTTGATCACTGCGATCTACTCAATATCAAACTGTTTCTGAATTCACAGTACTTCCCGTACGATAACATCCATGGTGATCTACGCATTTTCTACGACATGTTTACCAGATTCCAGAGCTCATACTACCAGATACAAGGTGCCCCTACAGTTGATTTCAACACGTTTAAAAGTAACGTACCTCTCTATGTTATTGACTGCTCCAAGCAGAATGATTCAATAAAAACTGGCCCCGTAGACGTGCGTCTGGAGTTTGAGACTAAAAACGCTATTGCTGCAAACACTGCGGCTTACTGCTTAGTACTATATGACTCACACCTGGCATACACTCTGCTCACGGGTAACGTTAAGCGGGTGGTGTAGGAGCGGTGGTGGGGTAAACCCTTATAAATAGCTGAATTTTGTACGTGTGTCTCATTCTGTGTCATGGAGAAGCTAAACAATTTTCTAAACGAGCCTGACTCGGTCGAGGCGACTCGATACCTAACATTAAAGAACGAACTACTCTACAAGGTCGAGGGCATGCGAAGACTCTTTGCTCGCTTTAGACCTACAGTTAGAGTGCCCAGTGACTCTTATAGATACGGCCATTTCAAGGAATGTGCGTGGGCACGGCCCGACGCTACGTCAGGTCCTGACACTTGTCAGTGTCACTATATGGATTCATACATTAGGGGATCGATTACGATTTTGGATCAGTTAGCTGAAATGAACGATCCGTTTCTTTCGAGATTACAGGTTCTACTTGAACCCTTCCGTGATACCGCAACACAGGGGCTGTATTGTTAGGGTGGGGGTAATTGTTAGGGTGGGGGTAATTGTAAGGTGGGGTAATTGTATAAATTGAGCGACTCCTACGCCGACGTACATTACCTACCCAGTGTTGAACACTCTCGCAACGATGGCGCTATACATTTACAGTTATAAGGAAGAAGAAGAGAGGGAATTATTGGGATACCTCGACTGTACTAATTTTACATCCTATGCCGACTTTTACGATGTTAAGGACTTTAACAAAATTGAGGTTTGTTTTGACGTAGACGATGAGCCCGAGGCCTACGACACGGATGATGAGGATAATCCTATTAAACAGGCTCTAAATAGGTATAGAGAGGGTATCAAAGCCGGAGTGTACACTTCCTTGTGGAAGGACGGAGAAAAGAAAACATGTAAATACCTCGACTGTACTAATTTCACACCTAATAGCGAGTTTTATGATGTGACGGGGTTTGACAGAATTATGGTTAGATTTTGCAGAGAGGATGATGTGAAGCTGAATGGGTATAGAAAGGGTATCGAAGCCGGAGTATACGCTTTCTTGTCGAAGGACGGAAAATTGAAAACAATTAAAACCCTCGACTGTACTAATTTAACATCCCATGGCGTCGCTTGGGATGTGAGGGACTGTGACAAAATTCAAGTCTCATTTTTGATAAGTCCTTACACATGCGAATGGGAGGAGGAGGAGGTGGAGGGGGAAGAACCACCTGCTAAAAAATCTCATTGGTCGAAATAAGCGCGTCTCTGATTGGTCGAAATGCTCCTGTCTAAAAGTAAAATTTGAGAATTTACGTCAGACGTTGAGATGGAGTCGCAGACTATGGACGTGGAACCCACGCGGATTCCAAAACGTAAAGAGCGTATCAATGCGTTAACCGGGGTTTTTCTTAGATCTGTCTACTTTTTGGATAGTGATCTTTCAAAATGCGTAATTGTAGGGTTTGTTAAGAATCGGGGTGACTCTCTCGGGGTTCTCTTTAAGGGTAAAAAGGGATGCGTTTATTGGTCACACGATGTGTTCAATCAAATCACTCCTCATTTCAATTCCATAACCCTGGCTCTGGAGAATAAAACCAAATTTTATATTAAATCGGACACGGAGGAGGATATCAAGGTCACAAATGTTTTCGGTCGTATGCACGTGTTTCTCTTTGACGGGGAGCATACTTTAACGCTTAACGAGGCCGAATGGACTCAGTTTACAAACAGCCTTCCTCTGATGTACATTGCTCTCAGAGACAATTTTATTATCGAAGAGTCTGTACGGTTTACTATTCACGCACTAGCATCAGGGTTGGTAGAGGAGGACGTATTTGCAAAAGCAGATAGTCAGGGACTCCTCTGTTCCACAGCTCATAAATTAGCTCTTGAAGTGGCCTTGTACAAACGTTGGCCCCATGGATGTGGCAGTAGTTGAATTTCACGCATTTCAAGGCAATAAAAGACCCTTTATTCTTAAAGAGCTCGCGATCGTGGGAAACTCTTTTCAATGTCAAATTATATTTAAACCACCTTTTCCTAGAGAACGGTTGAGCGCCAAAAATCGTACAACAGCTCGCTGGCTTGAAGATAACTACCATAAGATTTCTTGGGAGGAGGGTGATTATCCCTACAGAGCTAATGTACTTCGCACTCTATGCAAACCCTTTGCCGTGATTTACACGCGCGGGTTGGAGAAGGCAGAGTTCTTGAGAAAGTTTCACAGTGATGTCCGTGAACTGGACGATATAGTGTGCGAGGAGGCCGGCAATCCGTGTAGCTGTAAAACAACACACAGGTTTGCTTGCTCGTTGCCACAACATACGTCAACCGAGGATCCCAATGTGAAATGCGCAATGATTGCAGCAAAGTGCCGTTTCGAGATCCTTAACAAACAGCTGCACAATACCAACGCTTATTAGTATCGGCGAGTGATTAGTAAAGGGGCGGAGGGGTTCGGCATTTAGTTGAGAATCCCGACGTGTTGGCTTGAAAGGACTCGCCGACGGGTCACATTGAAAGGCTTCACCGAGTAAAGTGACTTTTGACTGTAGGTTAGATACGAAAAATTCTAGAGCGGGGTGAATGATTGGTAAGCTCCTAAGGCTGGCGTAAAACCTGTAAGTCCTGGGGCTCTTTACTGCTCTTACGGCAGGCCTAAACTCCGTAAGACCGGGAGCAGTTGTGTGTGTGTGTGTGTGACAGATACCTCTATGGCAGGCCTAAACTCCGTAAGTCCAGGGGTATGTACCTCGCTCTAGATGCTGTAAAAAATAAAAAAATTTAAAAAATGTAAAATTCTCCGGTAAGTTTTTGAGTCACATTGAAAGGCTTCACCGAGTAAAGTGGCTATTGAAACTTACAGGAGACAAAAATATGTTGAGGAGCGATACATTGTAATGGAGTGAATCGCTATCGTGTACAGCGGTGGTTGGGGCTGTACACAAATACTGGTCACATTGAAAGGCTTCACCGAGTAAAGTGATTAGTAAAGTGAAAGAGTGAGAATAGGCCTACTGGGGAAACTCACTATAATCAAAAACGCACTGGGACCCCTACGGCCTAGCCATTCTGGCTTACCGTGGTGTGGAAACGTGGGTCACAAATTGCAGTTAATGCGGTGCAAGTGCGAGTCTCGGTGGGGGAGAGGCGTCCGCGTATAAAAGCGCGGTGCATCGGCTGCAGCTGCACTTGCTGTGATAGCTTTGCTATGTCTGTGGCAACTAGTTTTACCGTTTTCGCCATGTTGCTGTTGGTGGTGGCTGGCAACGATCTCGAGGTAATTATTGTTTTGATTATTTATTGTTCTATCGAGTTGTCCCTCAACACTGTTTCTAACTTGTAAAGTGTTTTTTAGGAACAACCATCCACTTCAAACGGTTTGCGTAGGAGTCAACCGATCCCTGTGCCCGGGGCTATCCGGGATCGATACTTTACTACGGATAGCGGGTCTATAGTCCATCTGAATATGGTTAGCTCACATTTCAATACTCTAATTTTTACTCCTTAGGTGTGTGGCAGCTTTTCTAACTTTATTTTTCTCTTTTTCAGAATAATGGTGATGATCGGGCTACACTTCCTGTCCTTCAGCGTGAGGTGACCAGGGTCAGTACACTATTGTTACCGTTGTATTGTACTAATTACGCATTACTGCAGTCCCTATAATCGAACTCTATTTCAGAACGAGTACGAGGCTCAGATCCAGAGGATGTTCAGGTCTGGGCAATGGGTGACCACTCGACGCGGCCGACTGCATGTCATAAGCGCCGGTATTGAAGAGGTGATTACCATTATCCTATTTTCCATTCGTGCAGTATTCGTGTCTGCTAAGTCCCGCAACCGGTGGCGGGACCCGCCATGTATTAATTCACTTGTGCTTTAGGATGAGTCTCAACCATCGACTCTCGGGTGGACCGGTGATGCTAACCCAAACATCACTCTCCCCTCTGACATCTCTGAGGAGAGTCTAATCGCTGCTGCCGATAGGGCTATAGCCGAGGCGTCGACTTTTCCCGACGAGGCGACTCAAAGGGTGGTGATGGAGGAATCTAATTCCAGCTCAGATGAGGCGATTTCGGTTAGTATATAGGGCATTCATATTATATTGCAGGTTTCGCTCTGTTTACAGAATCAAAAAATGGATATTTCTTGTTGACAGTTGAGTACTTCTTGGGACTTCCGACGCAACCCCTCGACCCGGAGACAGTCCTCTGAGGATCTCTCTCAGTTCTATCGGAGGTTGAATCAGTCTACTCCACCAACAGTCTCGCCCATCAGTAGTGGCTCCTTCCACTCTGGTTTCTCCCCCGACCCCACCTCACAGGAGTCCCTCATATCCATGGAAGTGGCTGCCGGCTCGCCACCCCTCCTCTCACCATCTGCAGTACGTTTCATTCCCTACATTATCCATGCCACTACGTAGTGTTTCATCTGTTTAATTCGTTACCTATGTTACAGGACATAGATCCCCAATGGGAGGCAATGAGGGCGGTGTCAAGGTCCCTGAGTATAGTCGCTCAGGTGCAGGGCATCAGTGAGGGGGCCGTCTACGACACCGAACGGTGGATGGTGCGGAGACCCGAGGAGGAGGAGTTCCGTGCCGCCGCTCCAGCCGCTTGGGAGGAAACCCGCGAACGGTGGATGGTGCGGAGACCCGAGGAGGAGTTCCGTGCCGTCGCTCCAGCCGCTTGGGAGGAAATCCGTAGCATCCTCGCGGATTTCCTATACGAGACAGCTACCCGCATGGAGGAGGACTCCCGACGTAGAAACACCGCTGTGCCGTCCAACGGATCAACCCCTGCCACTCAACCCCGCGAAGTGTCCTGCCCCGTTTGCTTTGCGAATCTACCAACAATCGCTCTTCGACTGTGTGGGCATACACTCTGCCGTCCATGCTCCAACAGAGTGGGGGATAGATGCCCCACGTGCCGTGAGCTGATTGTGGGAAGATTCACAATATATCTCCCCAGGTAGATCTCTCTCTACCTCTATCTTAATTATTCAATTGGCTTCACATTCAAAATTTATATTCCAAATTCCAAAGGGACGGGACATTATCCAGTCGTAGGATGTCTACCAGTTCTCTGGACCGATTCTTATACTGGATAATGTTTAACCTGGGTACTATACGTAGTGCGGATGTTCCGAAACCACATCCAGGCCCACATCGACTCACCGCATCACACAATAAGGTACGATTCGTCTTTATTTCTCTTGTTTAGTTTACTTTCCCGCCCTTTTTACATTTGAGGTTATGTTCCCCTGTTCCCGCCAATTTCACAATTGAGGTTATGTTCTACTGTTCCCGCCAACTGGGCGCAGCCATATTGAATACGCGGGAAACCAAGAAAGTGAGGTTAGGTTCCCCTGTTCCCGCCAATTTCACAATTGAGGTTATGTTCTACTGTTCCCGCCAACTGTGTGCAGCCATATTGAATACGCGGGAAACCAAGAAAGTGAGGTTAGGTTCCCCTGTTCCCGCCAATTCATCATGGGCGCAGCCATATTGGAATTCCCTCCGTCCCTCGTTTCTCCCTCACCGGACCCAACAAATCACCGATTTTACCGAAAAACACCGATTTTCACACCCAAAATCACCGATTTTACAGAAAAACACAGGTTTTGACACCCCAAATCACCCCAAAACACTAGGATAAGAGTGTGAGCAGGGAATTTCTCCCGCACATGAGGGAATTTCTCCCACACCACTATTTTTTGATCACGTGATACATGGGCGCCGCCATCTTGGATCACGTGACCCCCTCTCGACCAATCAGAGCGCGGGGCTCGATGCGGGCGAGGTCTACTTATATGTATATAAAATATATATATATATATATATATATATATATATATATATATATAAGTATACATATTGTGTAATATATATATACATACTTTTACTTTGAGAGTTGGTGCCTAGAGGCTTTATGTATTATTTTTAGTAAATAACAGTACAAATAAAATGTTTTGAAAAAAATTGGCACTATATTTCCGTGAAACCCGTCTTCAGGTGCATAAATTGTATAAACAATAAAAATATAAAACAAAATAGTACAAACGAAAATAAATAATTGGTGAATAAAATTGTATATATGTATATGTGTGTGTGTATTGAATTAACCACGAAAAGATATCGTCCTGCGGGTGGTATGACACAAATCATAAAAATATAAACGGACTACCCGAAATGTATTAGATTAATTTTCTTAATGTAAAAGGGAACTAAGCTGTAAAGGTTTATTAGACTGTCTATGGTACTTACAATTTAAAGGTAGCGGCTACTAAAAGAATAACTATTTGTCTAAACGTGCCTAAAAACAACAAAAGAGTTAGTAATTTATAAACGTCCTTGCAAAATGTTTATATGCATTCAAAATATGTGTGTGGAATGAAAAATTACAAGGAAACATTGGAATCAACGGCGGATCATCGGATTTACTTTCTTCAGTGGTCTTCCATTTATATGCCAAAAAACACGAGTGCGCCGTAGTATGCTTTTGCAATCAACACAGTTTTAGACAAGTTCTGAATGCCTTGGTATACTCCGTAGTACGCAGTCATCGGTACCTGAGTCAGGCACTACTCGGACTGTTACTTCAAAACATAAATGCCTGAAGATAAAATACACAAAGTTACGAACTTAGAACAAAGATTGTCTATATAACAATCCCAAGTCAACCCTCTACCAGATATATCCATGATATGCAAGTAGAATCACGGTATAGCACATATAAGTAACTTGGGCAGATCGAGCGTTGTTCTCAATATGTTACATTCTTTTTACAATCTAGTTTATATTTAATTTTATCAACCAACCTTAAATGGGTGGCAATGTATTTTACTTTTATCTGACTGAGAAATATTTAAATAAACCATGCGTTTATAACTCTTAAGGCGAGAGTATTAATCCATTATTATTATAAAAAAAGTTTACTAATCTTGATTTATATTTATAGTTTGTTACACTGCAAGAGCTAATAGTGGAGACCAGTTTATCATTAATCTGTGTATCTTGTAGAGCTCAGGTCACGTGTGAATGAGATACTTAATACTATTACCGTTAATTGGAGTACGTGGTGAACACACCCTTAAGTCACCTTGCTTTGTATACAAGATATCCTAATAATACCTGAGCTCACACTTTGAAAATTAAGTCTTTACTTTGAACAAATTTATCCCTCTAAATACCATTTCCGCCTCTAAGTAACACTCATTCACAAACGTAACATATGTAAGAATTAGAAAGTTAATATTGGATCTCAGTTTTGAATAAAAAATATTTAAAATAACAGAAACAGGAATATTGTAAGACAGTTTCACACCATTTTATGATACCACTAGTCAGTAACACAACGTTTCGAGATCACCAATCTAACCTATTCCTCAGGCGGATAATTAAACTAAAAACAAAACACAAATTATTTAAACTAATAAGTATATTATGTGTTGGATGTAGTGAGTATGAGGTAGTTACACACATACATGTGGTTTCTGTGTTCTGAAATTATGTGTATTGTGTATATGTGTACAACACTCTAGTATGATTATTGCAGGTTGTATTGATGTGTTAGCTAATTATTCCCCTAAAGGGAAGATCATATTGCAGATCTCGTACCGTAGTGTTACTGATATCTTGTATCACTGAACCGTGATAAAAGTCCAGAAGAATATACGTATTCTTCACAATCTTACTGTTGCAAAAATGAAATTTTATTCATTGAAAATATTAAATGACGGCTAAGTACCTTCTTTCTCTAAAGTGCCTTAAGGCCGAGAATGTGACTACGATGTAACGTGCCACTGTCACAATGCAATATTCGTTTAAAATAACTGATAAGTGTCATAAATATTATTTATAAATCACAAAATTAACTAAATGTAGGTTTTGTAAATGCCCCCTTCTATTCCGATTTAAGACACTTTTTAACCTGTTTTATGTGTATTATTACTCGTATGCACTTTACGTGAACCCGGATTAAAAATTATTCATATAATTTTTGTTATGGCTATACACACCAATTCCGTTGAGTCACAAGGAAGAGGATAAGGACTAACATACATCCCATGTGAAAAGTATGATAATATTTTGTTTTATTACTATTATTATTAGTATTTCAATCATAATATTAAGCCTTAGTATATTTGTTTTTAAATTAATTAAATATTTTTATTTAGAAGTTGAAAAGGAATTGAGCCCATGTTACAGCAAGGAGGAAAAAATTGATCCTTCATATTTGACAAACAAATCAGATAAGGCTGTAAAATCCAAACAAGAAATCTACATTCTGGATCAGTCAATATCTCGCTTTCAATCTTCATACGAATGACCTGTCGGAAAATATACGGCAGAAATTCCAAACTGAGATTGTGGAATAAAATGCTCCTCTGATATTGATGTTTGTCTTCCTTTGTTCTCACATGCCAATACGGTTTAATTTAATTGTGTATCTATTCTCATTATACTGAATAAAAATGTTTCGGTTGGATTACATCTGGATAAATAAGTAGGCTACCTAAATATTTCTTCTTCACAGCATCTATGCATATTTTGTATTTTGTGCTGTAAAAAGTTATTTAAATTATTTTAACCACCATAATTTATTAATTCATGTAATACAGTTTATTGTGTAGGTAACATAAAAGTGTAATTAAAATTTAATTTTAAAATAGTTGGCGCATCTTCGGTAAGGGGAATTATAATCCTCCATTACAAACACCTGACTACATGTTAGACTAAAATAGTTAATAAAAAAGACAATTCAATGAATTAGAATCATTTATTACAATAGCCTCTAAAGATATTCATGATCTAAAAGAGGTATAAATACAAATTAAATGCAAAAATAATAGTTTGGGTCAGTTTGGGGCTTAACTCACGACTTCCGCTCTTGTCGAGCCGACCCCAGCGGGACATTGCTCAGTCTGTTTGGCTTTAACTCTTGTAGTGGAAATACTTGTTTTTACTCTTCTTATGAAAGAGCAAACGCTTCAGTGAAATTAAATCCTTATTGTGAATTAAAGGTTTTAAGTTATAAACAGTACACAGAAATTAATATTCGACTCTTTCTGTCTTTAACATTGCAGTGAAACGACGTGTGTTCCTCTTCCTAAGAAAGAGCAAATGTTCTAGTAAAATTCAATCATAAGTTTGAATTTTTGAAGTAGTGTTTTGTACATATAAAATTTTACACACACCTTAATGATCGTTCCCTTTTTAACCTTCGTGTTTGAACAACCTGTGATTTCAACATACACCGGACATCCGCAACTACAACATATGGATGGCACAACCAACGTGGAGCTGATAACTTTACATAGTTATCTATATTCGAACCTATCACAATAGGTTGTTGTATGATACTATACATAAACATATTAACAGTAATAGATTGACTATGAACTATTAAATTAATAGATCAACACTCCCAGTAATAGGTAACAAAAACCGGGTCCTTTCGTATTTACTTTTTAAAAATAAATAGTTAGTTTTAACCCTTAAAAGTCAGGACTGACACACCTGCCTGTATACGGAAATATAGAGCAGATGTTTTTAGGGTCCTTACTTAGAGGGATTAACTCTAACGGCTCTGTCAATATTTAAAGTTATTCGGTAAAATATCTTAAAACGTTGCGTAAAAAGCTGTGTAACTCCAATAGGTTACACAGAAACTGTTCTATTTGTGGATTTAAGGCTATGAACACACTGACATTTAAATTCAAAATATGTCAATCCCTTGTCAATGAATTTCAGATCTTACTTTATAACAGAATCATATGGATATATTTACACTGTTATCTCGCATAAAATTGCATGCGAAGGTGCAGGTAACACCTTAGTAAAGGAATATGCATAAGCATTTATTATGATGGCCAGATATTTTTGGTAGCTGACATTACTATTTATTAATAAATAATAAACAAACACTGAACTTGATGTAGTATTAATATATGTAAAAAAGAAAGACAATTGAACAGAGAGTGTTACTCCAACTGGTGAATCCGAAATATTTGTTTTGTACTCACTCAATTGCGTCATGTTAAAATTACTGTTTTGTAACCTAATAGCAAATTGTGAACTACACATGTTTATTACAACATCAAATATACTCTGTTCAATAGTCGTCTGAAACTGGTATTATATGAACGGTATTAAACTTTATGTTTAATTTGGAATACATTTTTTATCTTACAGTGATATTTACTCTGGGAGTATGTTGAATGGGAAAGCCGCTTTTAATTACCTTAAAGATATAAAACTACTCATTAACACTTGTTAGGAAACTTGTCTCAGATTTTTTATTGAACCCAAATATTTAGCTGCTTTGGTGAACAAAATCGTTTAAAAATTGTACTTCTCCACCGTTGGTAAATAAATATTATTTGCTGTTAACTAGACTATTCACAATTTTAAGTTTTTCATATGTTTCAGGTGAAACACGGAGAGCGTTTACTAAATGCCCCTGTTCTTATTCTTTATATCCTCTGTTTGTAACAACAGATTAATTTTCAGGTATAAGCACAATGTTGAGTTTTATTGTAATAGATTTTAAATGGTGTCTGACTAAATTTTTATTTCAAATGTTATATAGCTGTGACATTCACTTTATGTTCCATACCAGAAATGTATTTTTATACCATACATTATGTGAGATTTGTCGAATAGATGAAAAAGAGTGTAGAACGTTTCAGCTCTACCATAACTTCCTGCTCTGAGATAAATTTATAAAGTGCACCTTAGTCTATGTTTATTAAAGTAAAAATCGACAGTTGATTTAATTTATAATTAATTATTGATGCTCTTAAACTAATTCCTACGTTGGGCTCGAACCCTAATCCCTCACCTGCACATCAGAATCCCTCTTTAAGAATAAAAATTTAAAGGTTTTTAAATTTATTGAACATGTTTTAATTGCCAATGGCGCAGTGTAGTGGGTACGGCGGTTATCGCAAGATAACCAGATCAAGCAACGCCGAGCGTGGCTGCTGCTTGGACAGGTGACCGCTGAGCGATCCTGTCCTTGCAAGCGGCCCGCCTGCCCGGCCATTGGTGGTGGTTCGGAAGTCACCTTTAAGCCGTTGGTCCCCAGGTTAAGTGTTAGAGAGGGCTTCTTAGCCCTAACTTCGCCTGGTAAAATAAGACATTCTTTACTTTTTACTTTTTTTCTTTTACTTTTTACTTTTTAATTACATAAGTGAAAATGAGACGTGTATTGCTATTTAAATAAAGTTAATTGATATTTAACTTCATGTTATAGTTTTTTTATCCAAAACTAGTAACTATAACAATTGTAAGTAATATGTTCACAGTAAATTACATCTTGTAAACAACTCCAGAAACATTTTTTTTTAGTCTAATAGTGAAATAGCTGCTTAAAGTTGTAATCTTCGTTGTTTGTTGCGCTGACAAGTCTTAATTTGAATCTTTGTCAACTAACTTCCGAGAAACTTTGTTGGCTTTTGAGAAATCCAAGGAACTGGTAGCGTCAGTATTAAATATCTTGAATTCTAAACTAAAAGAAGTATCTTTCCAACAGTTTCTTTCTTATGTTCTAATTGCCTGTAGGATTTTGTCTGCGCTTGTAGGTTCTTCTTCAGATCAAATGTGAATGATGTGTTTGAATAATTACCATTACTGAGTATTTAGTATAACATTATTATCTAAAAAATTTACATCCCAAAAATGTTTTCCGCTTATAAATGTAAAATGACAACATATTTATGTCCTTCAACTAAAAATGTTTTTTACGTATTCAACTACGTGTTGTGCTAATGCTTTAATGAATATACTGTATTGTTATTAATCTATCTATATAAATCAGATATACCTTCTTGAAGCTTGGATTTATAAATCTAACCAGCCTCTATATTATTTAGGCAAAAGAATAAGTAGGAGCACCTCTATTGTCTATTCAGGTGTGACTGTAGAAGGAAAGGATGTGACCCAATGCAACACTATGGTGAAGGAAAGTCAATACCTCAAACAGAACATAAATATCGTTTATGAATTACCATCGCAAGTGAACATAATCGCAATGGATGGTAATTGAATGAAAGGTAATAAGTCCCCTACAAATTACCCAAATCAAAAGAAAAAAACTGAATCTCCTATGCGACACTTTTTGGTGTTAAACGTGTTTTTCACCACTTCGTCAATATACTCTTATGGAGTATGCCTATTGGTACGAAACTCAGTAACCAAATATTAACTTCAACCCCTCATTAGCGATTAAAAAAATATATGAGCAATATTTAATTAAAAAAATATGAGTGTCACTCCATTGGATTTCGCTGAGCACTCCCGAACTTTTATTACATTCGTCCTTTAGTTAACCATCACAGCATTGATAAGATTGTAGAAATAATAAATACGTAAATATTCTAAGAGCAATCTTATTATATTTTCATATGTAACATAATAAGAGCTGTAACTGACTGCAATGAGCTATAGTCTTGCAACTTTCCATGAAACCAAAGCGAAGCGAGTTACGCGGGACATTGTGTGCTTTACTCCTTCCTTTCAATTAGTAACTATCGATTTATCAAAGGTCAATTCGCGAAAAGGTATAAATCCATTCATTCTTTATTTAGCTATTGAAATAGTCTGATTGTCAGAGGAAATTACAAAACAAAGAAATTAAATATAGTTCATGAACAATTAAAAAAAACTGCTCATATTTACTTTGGTTTCATTTTATATTTTGTATTCTATTATAAATAACATTTACTGTATGAACTTCATGAAAAAAATTATTGTATCACATGTAGTTGTCTTATATTCTATTTAATATCCTTACATTTTCTATCTTAGATCAAATTATGTAGAGTGTATCATTAATAACTGTTCCGTACTGCACAACAGAATACTTGTTCCTATTGTATCATATATATACAGGGGTGCTGAAAAGCACCGGGACGGTCTAATAACTTTTGAACTAATTACAATATAAGAAACAAAATTTACATCAAGCTTTTGCTCATATAAAACTATTATTTTATGTATTTCACCATGATATCCTGCTTATGGGGGACGTCCCGCTAGGGGTTGGTGAAAATTCTTAAATAGAAGCATAGGTCGAGTCGTACATCAAATTAAAGCTCTTTTTAATAGAAACATTTTGGCGAAAATCTTACGTAAAACAGTTGACGCATTACAAAATGGCGGACACTCAAAGATTATAAAATACAGAATTTTTCAAATGCAAACATTCTGGTTGTTAGAGAAAATTGACACTTAATCTTTTATTTTACTTCTTTTACTTCAAATCACTTACCAAAACAGTTATAACAAATGTTCGAAGTGTTTGCCTTCAGTTTGCTGACAATATCCCAATCGATTGTATAACGCTGATATCGCATTGTTTAAAGCTTGTACAGGAACACCCTGAGCTTCACTTACAATACGGTTTCTCAACTCATCCAAATTTTGAGGTTTTGTTTTAAACCCTTTTTTTTGAGGTAGCCCCAAAAGAAGTAGTCTAAAGGGGACAAATCTGGAGAACGGGCAGGCCATTCTATTGTTCCACTTCTACAAATCCACTTATGTGGAAAGACCTTGTCTAAAGAATGTCTTACATATACGCCATAATGTGGAGGGGCTCCATCTTGCTGAAACCAGATATTTTCAAAATTATCACCGAAAACACGTTGAATTTCAGGAATTATCTGTTTTTGGAGTAATGCTAAATACACTGCAGAGTTTAAATTTCCCTCTACAAAGAATGGCCCTACCACATGCCGCCCCACAATAACGGCCCAAACATTTAACTTTTCTGGATGCTGAGTATGGGTTTGTATCGCTCCAATAGCGGCAGTTGTGGCGGTTTACTGTTCCATTCAAGCAAAATGTTGACTCATCAGTAAATACAATGTTTGCTAAAAATCCCAAGTTTTCATTGATTTTATTCATCATAACTTCGCAAAACTCGATTCTACGATCAAAGTCGTCTTCGCTTAGCTCCGGCACCAATTTAGCTTTATACCCTTTGTAACTATTAGTTTTTAAAATATCTGAGACTGAATATCGACTAATTCCTTGTTGTTGTGCTATTGAGACAATCGATTCATGTGGGTTCTCAACAAAACACTGTAAAACGTCTAAAGCTTTGTCCTCATTGGTCGCGGTCTTGGGCCTTCCGGATCTAGAGAGACCTGCAATGTTTCCTGTCTGTTCAAACCGCTGTATTGTCCTTCCCACAGTAGATTTTGAAATTGGAGGTCTATTGGGAAAGGTATCATTAAACAGATGCCTTACCTCATCACATGATCTAATACGGTCACCAAACCCGCGCATCATTAATAAATTTATTCTTTCTCTCTCGGAAAGCGCCATAGCAAAATAAACTAGCACTACTGAACCTACTTGCAAAATTAGGCCTTGAAGACTTCTAAGTGACTGAGTTGATAAAACAACTGTATCTGTCAGCTGGCAATTTCATTGCTGTCTTTTTGGTCTTGTTTGCTCCATCTGATTACCTTCCAGATAAGGAAGGTAATAACCTTACCTGCTGATAAGGAATTTCCAGATAAACAATGCGATATCAGCGTTATACAATCGATTGGGATATTGTCAGCAAACTGAAGGCAAACACTTCGAACATTTGTTATAACTGTTTTGGTAAGTGATTTGAAGTAAAAGAAGTAAAATAAAAGATTAAGTGTCAATTTTCTCTAACAACCAGAATGTTTGCATTTGAAAAATTCGGTATTTTATAATCTTTGAGTGTCCGCCATTTTATAATGCGTCAACTGTTTTACGTAAGATTTTCGCCAAAATGTTTCTATTAAAAAGAGCTTTAATTTGATGTACGACTCGACCTATGCTTCTATTTAAGAATTTTCACCAACCCCTAGCGGGACGTCCCCCATAAGCAGGATATCATAGTGAAATACATAAAATAATAGTTTTATGTGAGCAAAAGCTTGATGTAAATTTTGGTTCTTATAATGTAATTAGTTCAAAAGTATTTAGACCGTCCCGGGACTTTTCAGCACCCCTATATATATATATATATATATATATATAGGTTTCTAGTTTTGTTGTAATAACGTTTTATCTATTATATCGCATAAGATATTTGTATATATTAATGTTAAATATTGCATGTAGTTTCTTTGAGAAAGAAAGCTACTTTGCCCAAGAGAGTCTGCATTAAGAACAAAGTATGGGACTTTCGAGTGACCTCGACCCTACCATGTCACATCTGACTATAATAACGAGACACTGACTAACGAGTACGATAAAAGAGGGCATTGAGACCCAAGACAGGACTACCCTGCTCAAGAGAGAAGAAAGTACGAGATTGTGACCGCGACCGAACCATATTTCCACAATGGCTCTTACCGTACAACTGAATGTCCGAGTATCTAAGGGACGCTCCTGGACAACGGCAGACAGACAGACGGGATCCCGCGATGTCTCTCCAATGAGAGGCGGCCGTTAAATCGGACGATGGGACACAGGATAAACTCAACAATATTTAATTTACTCTTAACTATTTCAGGATAGCAAGGAGACTTAAACTGAATATTTAAAACCAAACCCAACTCTAACTGTACATTGCAATTATCATATACGAGCATTATTTTGTATTTGAAAATGGAGTGAAATTCTAGAAACTTTGAATGGAATAAAACATTATACCATGCTCTATTGTCAACAATATGATATATTTATTACCAAACTAAACAGTGGCATCCGATGTTAGAATTTCGTACCTTTGGATCCTTGTCCACAAGTAAAACTTGCGATCTTAATACATTATTCAATATCTGACGATTTTCTCTAAGAGCATTCTCCTAGAAAAGGCTAATTCCAGTAAAAATATTTATCTTATTGCCAACATCACTAATTCATGATCTGAAACTCATTCTTATAAAAGTTCTTTCAGTGAAAGATATACTGTTTATCCTCATTCTCTTAGTATCCATATACTCGAGTGTGCTGAGTAGGAGTTCTACTATAATTGGAATTAGTTTTATTAGAAAAGGAATGATTTGTGATCTCATAGCTCTGAACAGGTAAATTACACCTAAGGAAGCAAAACAATCTTTTGGCACTTTTTTTGATACCTTACAGACTGTTATACGTGAAGCGAGGATATGACATTTATCACCGTAAGGGATTTAATTATATGAGAGAAATCATAAAAAAATGTATTAATGCTGGATTATCTCTTTCTGAAACGTCATTTATTGGTCGTCATGATAACATATGCATCATTAAACCAACAAAAGTGTGTTTCGTTACTAAGCTCACTTATTTTAATTGACTAAAACTCGTACCTAATTTACAGTTTCTAAACATGTATGTTAATAAACTTATTAAATGAATCACATAAATCTTTTAAAATTCACTGTCTTAATAAACGCAACAAATATTTCCCAATCCTTGTGTTCCAGCTGGTATTTTACGATGTGCTTTTTGAAACAATAATCTGCATTAATCAAATTATTTGAAGTGGAGGAGGGTTTTGCCACCGACTACATCTTAAATTTTAGTAAATTAATCTGATAATGAGTTACTAACATGTCCCTTAAGTACTCTTCTTTGTTTCTTAGCTGCACCTGTTCAAAGTTGATGTAAACAAAGTTTACCATTTCAAAGTTAAAACTAATTTTATTATATGTATTATAAAAAAAATTATACAATTTGTAGGTTTAAACGAGGGTGAAGCTACAACGTGGGATTAAACTAGTTGATTCGCCTACCAATTACTAACAAGAATCAATAACATTTATTTTATGAAATAAAATACTAGTAGTTGTAGGCCGCAATATTGACTGTCTTTAATATATTATCTTTAATAGTGTTTAACGTATTTTAACTTAGTTTAATTGTTGTCCTGTGAATATTAATAATAAATCAGAGTGTATTTATCCGTTCCTAAAAGAAGCTACCAATCCATAATTTTCCTTTGAAATTAGAAAGGTGCATTTTAAAATCTATATTGTTATTTTTCACTTAATGTTGTAATTTTGTAGTTTAATAAGTGATTAGGTACTCGTAAAACAATCCCAATAAAAATACTTCTTATTAAATAAATTAAGCTACTATTATACTAATTTTACGATCCAGATGGAATTTCGTCGTTTAGGTATCTTACATTTTTGTCACTATTAAACCTGGATATGCGTCATGCACAGTTATTCTTTAATATAAATCAGCAAAAGAAAATAGGTTCAATGTTTTATTTTTATATTAGGTACTCGTAAATATAACAAAATAAACTTACCTAACGATAACTCTGCAAAAAAGTTTTACGGAAGGAATGAATAATCTCGCTTGTTTTATTTCTTTATTTCATGGTACAAAATTTGCTAAAGTTCTTTGCACAATTTTGACAATGAGATGTGGGGAGTCAATCTTTAATTATAATACACTTTCACTACATTAAAGCTTGAACAAGCAAGTTCATGCAAATTATGGACAATAAGTAACGATAATAGTCTATTATAAAATTTAATTATTAGTTATTGTGGCCTATTTACAATTTGATTGAAGTAAACATTTTTGGTTATCATATCATAACAACACACAAATATAATTATTAATACCCGTGTTGAAAATGTGGGTTTAAGAGCTATTGATATAATGTTTGGGGTATAGGCTACCATGGGATTTAAACAGGCTAGTTTCGTAGCGTTAAAGCATAGGGTTCAATGAACGAACGTTGCTCTGTGTTGAGATTTAGAAGGCGTAAAGCAATTAAACTTGGTTTCGTTCTTTAGACAAATTTGTGGATCTCTTTGATCTTCCATCTTTCAATGATTAAATTTTACATTTAGGGAGGGTAAATCCATGGAGAAGAAAGATTAAATCAGAGTAGGCTTCCATTTTATTACTTTTAGTGTGTCATATATTAAAATCTTTATATGACTGTATTAAGCTTGTTTCCAAATGCATCTACTCATCTATTGTCTAACTGTCATCTTAGTTACCCATAAGGCTAAATTTAAAATATTATATAACTTCTATGGAGAGATATACACCATCATAAAACATTCGTCAATTAACATCACAAAATTCAACTTCCTCCATGCTCTTGAAACCGCAGTGCCTACGTGTTAGGAAAATATATGTATCAATAAATATTTATGAGAATTATAAGGTTCTGAGAGGTACACTTTTTCATTATAATCCCTTGATCTCGCCTAAAGAAAATGTTAATCTTGTTTTTCGAGTTTTAATACTAAACCTAATTTGCGATGACTCTACGTTATACGGTTTATTTCGATAAACCTAAAAATAACACTAATGTTATACTGCATACAAATTTAGTCTGTCTCTCCAACATCGGTACAGAGAGTAATATTATCGGTATAATGCTGAAATATAACGTACATAATACGTGGTATGTCCAAAATAATCCACAACAAATACAGAGGGCTACAATGGATGATACTAGGTACTTCGTTCGGCAACAAACTATCAAAATTCAAACAAAATATATAATGATAAATGTTTATTCTCAAAAGTGAAATTAGTACCATTTGATAAGATCAACAAAGATCCGAAAATTGAACTTTTATTCAAATTGTGGTGAACTTGTTATGCATGTTTTAAAATTCAGAGTACATATTCAAGACCCGATCTTGAAAATTAACCACGGAACCAAGCAATAAAAAATAACTAAATGTTTGTTTGATATCTGAAGTGGTCGTGTAGGTATAAAAATGTTACATGGTACATTTTCGTATTGTAATATATTTGCTCTGGTCCATACACACGATATTAGTCTGTCAGATAGAGTTTAATAAAAGCTAACTAATTTATAAAAAGAGTCCGATCTATATCACTAGATTTGTTTTAATTGGTAGTTAAGCTAGCATATATATGCCAGTTTTTAGAAGGAAACTGTTTTATGAAAATTACTCAGATGAACGAAGAACGAGATTTATGAAACACAATTTAAATTATTAACCAATATTGTGTTCCTGGTTTACACTAGGTTGGTGAGTTTTACGCTATAAGGTAATAAAAAATTAAGCTGCCTACAATTTATAAAGTAATAATGCATAACATTGATTATATATGAAATCTAGCAAAAATTTTTGTAAAGTTTTGATGAAGATAAAATTTATGAGATGAACGTTGATTTAATTAATATGATTAGTATAAAGTTGCTTCCTACATATATATTATTTTTTACGAGAAAGCATTTTCTTATAATCACTAGATCAGAAATATGTTTATATTGCATTCATGCTTTGTGTACCACTACTAAACGTGGTTATACTACTAAAACACGTTGTGTTTATACGGATGGTGTTTTCTCATGAAGTCCTAATGTTTTTAGATCCCACCCTATAAATTATTAAGAAAACTGCAATACACTATGTTATAAATCATCAATAAAAAGTAACATATGAAAAAATATTCAAGTTATATATTACATTTTTGAAGTTGATTCGTTTTAAAACTATAAATATTATTTATTATTACTGTATTCTGTACTGTATGTAAATTGTGAAATATTTTATATTGCTTCCAATATTCCTTAATAGAATTAAAAATGGTTAATGTTACTTTAAGTTTTATTTGATGAAGGATTAACTGAATCAGAAATGTGCTATTATTAAATATCAAAATAAGAAAAGGTTTGGTGAGGTAGGTAGTATTTGTTTATTTTTAATAATGTTTTGTATATTATTAGTTGTTTGTAGACGAGTGATTTATTAATAATGATATACTTTGTTTTTTAACACATATTAATGTAATAGAATCAGAGTTATACGATAAAAATGTTCTCATTAATTAGATACTAGAAGGAAATTGTTATAGATTGTATGCACAAACAAAGAAATAAAATTTTAGAAAAATTTTAATTATTTAATAAACAGTTACATTTAGCCAAAAAAGTTTTTTAAATGCATTATATGTTTTACCATGAGTCTTAATGATATACAATTTTCATTTCTCCCTTTTCTGAGACGATTTGTAGCTTACTTTAAGATCTAGGATGTTTCGAAGTAAAGTTTAGGATAGTACTCAAAGAGAGAGCAAGTATATCTCCAATTTAGTACGCTGTAACGCAGTTACAACTGAAATCTGATGTCTATCTAAGTCTGAAGCGATGAAACAGTTTCACTAGACGGAGTATCTACTACTTTATTCGACGCAAGGTTACCCGAGGTAGCCAGAGCGCATAAAACAATGGTGATACTCACTATGCCCTTAGCTATGCTTTAACGTAATTTACTTTCACGTATATCACTGAGCTTGGTGGCAGCATGATAAATATTCCCGTCAGAACATTTCAAACGGATTTATGCTACAACTTTTATGTCACTAAAATAATCACAAACTAAGCAAGTATCACCTTTGAGTAATTTATAATTTGACCACGTAAATTATAAGATGAAATTTAATATTATCATTCTTAGAACTATAAAATACTTATAATTCATATAAAAGTCTGTTTCAACACTCTCCATTTAACAATAACTAACATAATATATGTATATATATATATATATATATATATATATATATATATATATATATATATATATATATATATATATAGATAGATAGATAGATAATCATCCAGTTGATTAAAGTTAAAAGTAGTAAAACTTTCAAAACCTATATCAATTTAAATAAACGTATATTAGTTAACAAAATAAATGGCTCAAATGAGTTCTTTTTTGCAAAAAAATTAGGATATGAAAGAATGAAAATAGATTGTCTTTGAAAGGAAAACGACGATGTAATATAATTGTATGTATTTTTAACTTATTATTTTCAAAATATCCAATATGTTTTATGTTTAATGTTAACAAGTAATGACATTAGTTGGTAATGGATTCATAAGTAAATCTGATTGCTTATTACGTATGTGTAGATTTAAATTCATTTAAATACTTTTTAGATCTTTTCAGTTTAGTCTATATATTTTGTGACTTTATACAATCTTTTTAATATACTACAGTATGTCAAATATTTCTCGGAAAAAATATCGTTGTAGCCTTATCTCATAAACTTAGAAAGTTGTAATCAAGCAATGATCTTTTTGTGAAGTAGGCAGTTAAATTTATTCTACAGTATTTACAAATTGCAGTTTGATATAGTTCTGTATAGTCGTCAGCTAAAAATATGGCTCCTGTTGTAATTGCTAACTGATAGTAACTGTAACTATCTTTCAGCCCGCAGCATGTTCGGTAAACCTTAGTTATATCTTAGCTAGCCTCGGGCTACCCGTAAATAACTTCGCCTTTAACTTCACGTAACTTGTATTGCTGTAGTAAATTACAACGTATATGATGTTTGCGTTCTTTAAAAACCAAACGAATACAAAAATAAAATATTGCACTATTTACAAAGCATTTTAATTTATCATTTATTTGGTTTAACGTACTAGAATAAAAAGGATTTAGAACTTTACTTAATTTGTAGTTTACTTGTGTCATTGAGATTACCAAAATGAATAATAAATACATTTTGTTATTCTTACTGTACCATATATAATTGCATATCAGGTAAATAATAACAACGCATTATACATATTTATATAGATATAAAATTTTGTAACACAATGCTCGTTTACAGTAAACTACGAAATCTCTGACCGATTTCAATGACATTTTGTGGATATGTATTATTGTTAAAGTCCAACTTAAAAGAAAATAGTTCTTATATCGATAATTAAATGTAAAATATTATTTCAAATTTAAGGGTTTTAATAGGTACACTGTTGAATCCACGTCTAAAGTATGTTAAATGTAATCAACTTCTCTCTGTAAACATAGTGTATTGACAATACGACAAATTGTTTTGTATATTTAACAAAAATGTTCAATTGGTTTACATGTAAAGACTTAAAAGCATACAGTAAGATATATCATCACTTCATGTCCACTTTCTGTACAACCTATGTTTCACATATATACTGCGGGACAAAAAAAGTGTGACAAGCTTTTAAATTGTTTTAACTGTGTAATATTGTATGTAAAATTAAATATTTCTACATTTCTTTTTAATACTTACTTATCTTTTTCGATACTTATCTGTACATAATTCTATCGAATCTCTAGAATCAAGCATGTTGAACGTCAGACCTGAGACATTACACTAATATAAAATTTATGTGAATTGAAGCTAAACTAAACATTCCAAGTTTAGAAACAGCTGTAATGATAGGAGTATTTGAACTACTAAATGAATTTAATTACAGAGAATCACATTTTCCGTGATTGCAATAATCAAACACTCCAGTAACTGCATAATTATTTTCTTGAAATCTGATTATTCTCAGACAGACCTATCTAATGGTTTTAAAGGAAAAAGTTTTGCTAAAAACAACCAAAACACTTATTATCAAGAAATATTTAATAAATATTTACGGACTCAGAGGTTCATAACTGTGAATACTGGGAACAGCTGATCTACCTAAATGAACAAAATTATATATGGAGATTAATTAGATAGGAGTTTCTACATGTTGTCGCGTTACCTGTAGCGAGTCAAATATGTTTGCCAAGGACTTGGAAACATATTTTCATCTCACTTGGAATTGTCGGTGTAAAGTTTGGTGTGGGATGGTGGATGGTGAGAACGTAATACCTCATTCATCAGAAACCCTATCCTTTACACAAAACTACAGGATGATTCATTCTTACTTTTGACCGTATCGGGGAGGTTACGTTTCTATTGTGAGGAAATAAGGTCATATAAAACTCATAATATAAAGAACAACTTATAACGTAGTATTTTCACAACCGATATATGTTCTTTAATTTAACTAGCAATATAGTCTTATATATTTTTTATATCGTCATAACATATACAACTATTAATCAGCTGCTAACAAAAGTAATAACTCGATGGTGTGTTTTAATCAAAGCATGACGCTCTAAGTCAGAGTAAAAATCGATGAGAAAGTTAAATGAGAGTCTTGTTAAAAATAAAATTGAAACATGCAACCTCTATTCAAGCACATTTTTATCTTGCATATTAATGTATTATTTGTTCGAAGTTATATTCCTTCCTTGCCAAAAGCGCAACATGTTCCGAGTCATAAAAATCGATTTTTAAATTACTTAATTTAATGTTGATGTACTGTATTGTTAATATGTATTACGGTATTAAAATAGGCCTATTCTTAATTATGAAGACGAAAGAAATGCTTGACAAATCGACGTTAGTTAGGGAATCCTAATTGATATAAACAAAAATGTTTCTTAACTTACTTATATGTAGCCAAGTAAAAACAAAAGTATACACTATGTTACACATAAAAGCTAAAGCATACATACATTGAAAGAGAATAAGAACTTAAGATCTAATCAGAGATACAATATTGCTAGTTGTTGAGTGATCCATTAACAAGCCATTACGTAAAGCAAACAATCACTATTGGCTAGACAAGACTTGTACTGTACTGATGGAGATAAGCGTTTGTATTTATGGCTCTGTATCGCCCATTGGAGTGTTCTTAAAAACCGTTATCCTGTTTAACCGCTATTAAAGTAACAGCTACTCTGTACACGAACTACAACGTCATTCTAATTGCCCTATACTTGTCAATGTAATCATATAGTCGTTATAAATGAGATAATAATTTAATTATATAATCATTTTTCTAATGACCTATCACACAGAGTAAGACGAGAAAATTACTTTATAAGTTGCTGAGTTAATTTTTAAGTAAAAATGACATTATAGATTACCGAGGATACATTAAATCTTTTAGCAATAAACTAAATTAGTTTTATAATTAAAACTAATATCTCTTCACAAATTCCCACCGGGAAGAAAAAGTTATAGAACCGGTAGGAAAATAATATTATTTTGTTATACCTGATGAAACATAATTTATTTCTTTGCAAAAATGATTTTATTTTTTTTTTTTACTTACAATGTAAGTTAACCTTACCTATATACTTTTCATCGCCTATTATCAATGGTTCATACAACATTTGATCTTTTGAAAGCTAGTCTCCTCTTAATTACATTTTGTTTTTTAATTTATTTAAACCACTTTAAAATTTTTTAATTTATAACGGTCTTTAAAAGAGTTTTATTTAATTTATAAATGTTACAGTATATCCAACAACGTCTGGATACTACTGTAACCAGAAATAAATCTGGACACTGAAAAATTATTATATTCTAGAGTAAACCTCATTTTTAAAACATTCAAAAATTTATATATGTTTGTACAATAAAGTAGCAGTATAAACTAGCAAGTATAACAAAATCACTTTACACAAGTTTGTGATTAGTTTAACCTGTTACTATTGGTACTGGCTGAAAGTTCAAACGGTAATTTAACTATGATTTACCCAAAACTGTTTATTAACCCGTTTCTTCTTCCCCACTGTCGACATTTGTCGACACGCAACTTAATATTTTTTTGTGGGAAATTTTGATTGTCTAGGACTCTTACGATAATATCCCGCTGTTATGTTGGTATCTCTGAACTAGCAGTTGATGCGCCGCGGCAGTGGCTAGTTTGGTGCTTTTGTGTCAACAACTCTACTGATTGACTCTCAGCCTCACTATGTCACTGATAGACAGGTAAGTGTATTACAACCTTGTAAATAATAATATTATTTACCGTACGCTATTTATAGTGATATAAGATATGTGTATGACGTATTACTGTGTTGAACGTGTAAAATATTGTTTTAGGGTATCGATTTTACAATCATAAATATTGATGTCGACAAATGTCGACAGTGGGCACCAGCGGTAGGGGTCGATGTCCATTACAACAAATTGTTTTTTTTAGGTTGACGGTAGCTGACATCGCTAATATATTGGAAGAGAGTGAAAATATTATAGATCCAACATTTTTTATTGAGCCACCAGATAATCCAGCCCTCAGTGACTGTGATTCCGATGACGATGATAGTGGCAACATAAATCATTTATCTGGCAACCAACTCAGAGCTGGTGGTGAGCTGATAGGAAGAAAATTAACTGAAGATGGGTTAGTTACAATAAGAATTGGTGGAATACCTGAAGAAAAAAGTGACCAAGAAGAAGTGGAACAAGTAGAAGATAAGAAATTTGAGGAACCTGTGGACGAAGATGACAGTGTAGTAAGCGTAGATGTTGTTTTTGAAGAAGAAACCCAAGGAAAAGTTAGTAAAAATACGTTAGAGAGCAGAACTAAAAAAAGAAAACAAATAAAAGATGTTAGAACAAAAAAGAAGGTGAAAGGAAATAAGTCAAAACGTACATGGGAAGAAAAAGACATTGCAGATGTAAGCTCTATAGAGTTTACTCGTGCGAATTTCTTGTCAAATGATTATTCTCCTGTAGAACTGTTTGAAATGTTCTTTGATGACGAGGTCGTAGAGTACATTGTTTATTGCACTAATCAATATTCCCTAGAAAAAGGAAACATAAACTTTTCTACATCAAAAAATGAAATACGTCTGTTTTTTCGCCATTCTTTTTCTATCAGGATACAACACTATGGCTCGTTACAGAATGTACTGGGAAACGGCAGAGGACACACATCATGAAGCAGTTTCACGTGCAATTTCACGTAATCGTTTTCAGGATATCTTGAAAAACATTCACTTCTGTGAAAATGATAAATTAGACAAAGATGACAAGTTTGCCAAAGTTCGCTCTGTTATGTGCATGCTGAACGAGCGATGGCTTCGTTACTTCCCAGGTGACATTTACTTATCCATTGATGAATCCATGGTACCTTATTTTGGAAGGCACGGGTTGAAACAACATATCCATGGGAAGCCTATCCGATTCGGATATAAAGTTTGGATATTAGCTACAAGGTTAGGCTACGCTATTCAAGCGGAACCGTATCAGGGCAAAGCGACTGGAGCAACTATTCCTGAGCTCGGTGTGGGAGGCTCAGTTGTCATTGATCTTATATCTGAACTCCCACAGGACAGAAAATATAGTTTGTTTTTCGACAACTTCTTTACATCTTTAAAACTGCTTGAAGCGTTAAAAAACAGGGGATATCATGGTACAGGGACCATAAGGGTAGACAGAGTTGAGGATGCCCCTCTTCGTAAACCTCAAGATCTCAAGAAAGAACCAAGAGGTACTTTCCATCAAATAACTGACACAGACACCAACATAACACTTGTAAGATACATGGACAACAGTGTTTTTACTATAGCGTCGACAGCAACAGGCGTTCATCCTGAGGGGAAAGCAAAGCGTTGGTCCTCTAGCAATAAAAAACACATCGTTGTGCCACAGCCAAACTGTGTCAATTGGTACAATATGAATATGGGTGGGGTGGATAGGCTAGATGAAAATGTATCTACCTACCGTAATCATATTCGCAACAAAAAGTGGTATTGGCCAATGGTTGCATACATGCTGAATGTGAGTATGAATAATGCTTGGATTTTATACAGAATGACGCCAAAAGGAGCTGAAGAACAATTAGATCTTCTTGGATTCACCCGCTACATTGTCCGTACGTACATGCGAACATGCACAAGCCATCGATCCTCTGCAGGACGGCCAAGCCAGACAGTATCCAGTAGGGTGTTGCCTGAAATCCGATTCAGTGGAAAAGATCATCATTTAGAAACAGTTCAAAAGCAAATTCGCTGCGCACTGTGTTCCAAAGCAACAAGGAAACGGTGCAAGACTTGTCAAGTTGGATGCCATGTGCTTTGTACGGAGGCTTTCCATACTTTCTGAGGAAGTAATCTCTTATACAATCCTTTCTGATATGTAATCTATTCATAAATACTGTAATGGAACAATAAAAGCATCATTATTTCATTTTTTAACTTATTTTAAAACCACCCCTTTCATTCCCACTGTCGACAAATGTCTACATTAGCCTCTATTCTCTAACTGCACCCGTTCATGCCCACTGTCGACATGCTATAATTTATTGTTATTATTAAATTTTACATATTTCATACTAAAACTATAGTAAATAACTGATGATAAAGCAAATAACCAAAGGCCACCAAAAAATCTGACAAAAAAATAATTTGGGCAGAAACGGGTTAAAAACTTTATATCTTGATGTTTAAAAATTATTCTGTTAGATACAAAATGGTTATTCCAGTAACTTTTAAATTATATTAAAATGAAAAAAAAACAATACTCTGGACAGTACTTGCAACGACATTTACTCTCTTGTCTACTTGTATTATTAAGTAATTTCAAATCTTCTTATTTTCGCTTTGTATCTAAATTATACAATAATCCCTGTTAAAGAAAGCAAACACTAGTTGACACAAAACTCCACTCCAGAAATTTTAAAATCGTAATTCAACTACAATGTAGCTACTTACGCAAAATCCCGCGCAGACTGGTATGGTAAACAATTTAATGAAAACCACCATCAATTAACCAAAAAAAGAAACTCAAAATACGCCGAAAGTGGCGTGTTAGATATTTTTAGAAGGACCCCTTTCCGTAATCAGCTAATTATAAGCAACGCCTTTGAATACCCTCCAACTATTCAATCACAAGGTAAGATAGAACAATAGTCAACTCTCTTTGTAAACCCGTTAACAAAGTACACTGCCAGAAGAAAACTAATGTCTTTTTGTATCTTCCTAACTCCATAGACTCTTTCTTGACAAATTACATTATTTATTTTACCTATGTTTTGGCATCACTAATTACATTATAAAATATTGTCGCGTATAATTTCCCCCAATAATATTTATTAAATAAATGCTAATCGCCTTTGTACCAAATGCTACAGATTTTAATTTTTTTTAACGGTGGAAAGTCACTATTGAAATAAACACAGGGTGAAAGTATTCAAACTTACTTAAGCCGTGCGGCAGTTCCGAGCTACACATTTCCTGTCACACTTTATTTCCGCCCTTTGAATACAAATAATGTAGTGTTTGAAATTTTTACTGTATTTATGAATAGATTTTTATCATACTTAATATTTATGAATTCTAAACGCAGTTTGCAAGATATATCTTGTATAGAATACGAGTAAATGTCGTTTACATGGTTTTAAATAAAATACATGTTTGGGAATTACTCGTACCTCAATTAAAAGTTGTTAAACTAAAACTAAAATATATAAATTAAGAGGTGAAACAAGTTGTATTTATATTTGCTACAATATGAAATGTAATTTATTTTAATCTCTTTGTAACCTCTGCTGTATTGTATTTATGATAACAATCTCAAGGTATTTACGATTGGAAAGACTACGTATAGCTTCGGGTCTGACTTTCAGATATACAGACAATGATAGGAAAGGGATTTATGTAAATCCTTGGGGTCAAAGGTATCCTTTATTCATGAACACTTGGCTTTAGTGAGGGATCGACTGAGATTTGGTCAAACTGTTTATTCCAAAACAATTTATGTTTCCTTGTAGAATCAACGGGGAGAGTAACTTAACTAATAAATAAGTAGAAATCAAGGTTAATTTTTCAATTCATAAAATCATTTTGTGCTTTTTATTTATAAGACAACATTAAACTGTAAGATAGTTACTAGGAAACAGACTTGAAATATCTATTTCCTCTAACCATTATAATACATCAAATAGTCCTTTTTAAATTTATTTCCGTGATATTCCAACTCTTATTATATGACATTTTAACATTTTACGAATAAGACGCTATAATAATGATAGCCCTTGAAAATATAGGAGTTGCTGTCACGTTTTTAATTCGATAGTGTTCGTAATATATATTCAATACAAAAAATTTATTGTTAATATAGTGCAATTGTCTCCTCCCATAACTAAACGACACAAAAACACGACTATCTGTGCAGCTGACATCACATATCCATATCAGAACAAAATATAATTCAAAATTTACTAGTGAGATTCCCCACCATTTAAAACTCAATAGATAAAAGGGTAATGGATTGAATAACTAAAAAATAGATAATTCTTTGCAAGAAAACTAATTCGGTAGCAGAAAAAAATAACAAAGAAAGTATATTTTTCTGCCTTTAATAACTGAAAATATCTAAAAATATTTACTATTTTAAGTTAATTAATTTTTTCGGTTTAAATTCTACAACATAACGTAAGAAATAATTTTTTATTTTATATTTTGTATGTTACAGGTATTTTGTATCTCTTTCCAACAAAAATCCAAAACTTCTTTTGAGGAGGCTTCTACAAAAGCCAAAAAATTACTTGCATGGTGAGAATTTTGGGATCTTAGTTATCGGGCTAAGTTATAATTGAGAAAACTGTTAACTTAAAACATTGTTGAAATAAAGTTTCCTAGTTAAAAGAAATGATAATATGTGTATAGGACTGTAAAATAAAATGTATATTCTTATTGTAATGAAAAAGTTATGTGTAGCATACTTTAATGACAAAAACTTTCTTTATAAAAAGCTACAGAATTATAACTTCTATTTTAAATTCAGCATTATAAAAATAATTTTATTTTTACATACACGTCTCTAAATCAAAGGAAATAGTTAGTAAAGTATCAGAAAAAAGCAATAAAGTATTCTCTTAGTGCTAGAGATTCCTCTGTTAATCTATAGATTAAGCCGGTATTGTGTCTGATATCGGACAATTTGGCCAGTCTCACAACACTATAGGGTCAGTAGAAGTAGACAATCCATGAAAGTTTTGTTGGTTTAATTCTTAATTACTACATAAAAAACCGATAATTTTCCCTTTACAAAATTGCAGAGGAAGGCCAATCTTCATATGTTATAAAACAAATACCAAATTAAAGAAGCTATATTTATTTTAATAAACATATAAGCTAATAAATACAAAGTGAAATTCTCAAACTATGTATTTAATACACAACAAAAAATATAATTCCATTTAATAAACATAAAATATTTAGAATTGTTTTACAATCAACGAGCAGAACAGACGTTTATGTTACATCAATCTCTAACATTATTTGCACTCGTCATTCCTGTGCCAAAAGTGAAAGCTGTGTGTTTTGATAAGCCACTGGTGCTATTTGTTTGCCCTGAATACATGAACAATCCTGGTTGCTCTTTTATGGCAAAGACAGCATTCACTGTAGTCTGTGTATGTTTTCTCAGTGATACAATATCATTGGCTTGTTAAAACTACATATGGTGGTGGTTCGACATCATACTTTAGCGTTATTTTTTGTAAGAAACTTGGTGTATTACATAAAATAACTTAAAACATTTTGGTTGAATGCTATATGATAGGGGTTAATTGATGGATTTTTTACCCTTTTAATAAGCATTATTGGAAGAATATTACTCCACTTTAATGTTATGATAATTCACAAAAAACTTTATAAATTTCCATTCCAGAACAACTCAAATAATAAAAAATATTTTATCAGCAATTCGGATTTTACTATGTGAGTGTAATAAGTAGCAGAAACAAAGTTCTACAGAATAGCACTATATAAAAGTGTCTGTGTAAACTAATTTGTTTTCTTAGTAAAATCAATGACTGTTCTACACGGAAAAATGAAAATTTATAATACTCGATAACTAAAAAACCATAGGGGTACACAAATAGTAATATAAAAATATAATTTTTAGTTACATGTGACTAACAATATATAATAGCAAAAGCTATTATTAATGATATTTTATTGTACATACAAAAAAATTCTAGATTAATAAAAACTATGCTCATTATAAAGATGATAATATTAAACAATATTTTTATACAGATTGCAAAAGAAATATTTTATTATAAATAGTACTTTTTATAAATTCCAGCACTATTCCTTGTCTCACTTGGCATCATCAACTTTTAATTTTTTATGAACACTAATTTCTGACCTTCATTATGAGGCTGTACTTAGTAACCTTGTATCTCCTACTGCCGGAATATTTTGTGTCAGTTTTAAGTAAACTGCATACGTTATGTCATATGACTTGAGTATGTCACTATTTTATTCATAGTGTAAAATATACTAAATAATATATTGGAAAGTCTATGTTAATATTCGGTAATAGATTTCAAACAACTTATTTTATTATCACCAAGCGCATCGGATCTGTTGTTTTTAAAACATTGCTATTCAACCTACATTCAAGAAAAAATGTTTTAATATATTATTGGTGTCTACGTTTGACTTCATATTTTTCACGAAATTTCATCTATGTATTGAGAAGAATGGGTCCTATAATTGTGCAAGTCCAACCCTGGTATTTGATTGAGCATACGTTGTGTTTCAATTTCTTTTCGGTGTGAATTTCCTTTTTTATATTTTCTGATTGTGAAAACCATAATAAATGTCGATAAAGTTTGTTAAATGGCGTGAATAGAAAAATATTATAAAGATGGTTTTATAGTGAAAAAGGTTCAATTAGCTAGTAAGGTTGACAATTATAACTAAATGTATTTCTGTTTAACAAACATATAGAAATGTTAAAACTATAAAATTTCATTCCTTTTATAGTTTTAATATACTCTTGGTATAAATTGCTTTCTATTACCTTCAGCTCACGATGTTAAAAGTGATATTATCAAATATCACTTTACAGGATAATCTTGTTATATAATAATAAACTAAAATCTTATTAATAAATTTAAGAATTTTAGGAGCCAACCCACTTGATCAGACCACGACATGCATTTCTTTAATAATGATTTTCAAGGAGTATACTTGATATAAGTGATGCAAATGTGTTTTTACAATCACCTTACATGGCCAAAAGAGCAAAAAAGTTACTTACTAATGTTTTTTTATTGACGATAGATTATTTTAAATGTAAAATACG